>NC_050578.1:222388952-222688952 GCF_011100635.1 Trichosurus vulpecula | reverse complement strand
TACAGAATACCATTCACCAGGAAATGAAGCTTGGAACGGATGAAACATACCAGCCAATATCATGTCGCTCATAAGCATTTTATGAGACAGAAAAGTAAGAAAATGTAATAAAAAAAAACAGAGCATCATGAAGAAGCAAATACAATTGCCAAGTGAGAATCTGACCTAGAGACCAAGATTGATTACAAAAGAGACTACTATGTATGAAAGTCTGAGCACCAACATAAGAGACTTCGGTTTTCTCATAGTCCCTATACTTAGCATTTGAGTCTGTTTCATTCTATCAAACTTTGATGTTCTATTATGCTCTGTTAGAACATGATGGGAGAGAGCAAACCCAGAATACCCCCCCACAAAGGACAAAGACACATACTATGGGGTTATTATGAGGATTTATCTATGATTTCAAAAGAATGCTTTGCAAGTTTGGGTTTAAATATGAAAATAGCATGAAAAAGTCTACCACATACCTATGTCCTCCTTTTCTGAAAGGCAATAGAGGGCATTGAGAAGGCCTTGCCTGGGCATTTTTAAAAGCTGTATGTTTGGGAATCATGTGCATGGAGATGAGGTTTAGGGAATGTATTTGTATTGTCAAACAAAAGGAACTATGCCTAAGTATACACCCTGTAGGTTTGTTTTTAATAAGGTTTATTAGTTTATAATAGATTCTAGTGTTGACAATTAACCTCAGGAAATAATTCACATTCTGCACCACCACCCCCCTTCTAAAGCCAAATGCCATTTTTTTGAGTAAGGAGTAAAATGTGAGTGATATATGAGGGGGTCTCAGAGAAACAAGAAGAGATTCTGAATATAAACAAGCTATCATTCTGGTAAAAGGAAATACAAACAACCAGAATAAAAATAGTTGATGCACAAAAGCCATAATGAGGGGGTAGCTCAAAAAATAACTTCTACTTTGAATGGTTTGGATGAAATACAAATTATCCACAGAAAAGTGTGGACTGGCATAAATGTTTGTACAAAATTATAAGTGTATTTTGAGAAGTATGCAAGAGGCAACCGCCTGCATGATGCACAAGGTCCCAGCAACGCTCTGCCTAAGTGCTACTGCACAGAGTCCAAACCACTGCATTTTAATTACCATGCAGCCTCAGATATATTGCCTTTGATATGGAAATGTTCTTGTTCTCTCATCTTCACATATGGTCTCATGCACAGAAATCTTTATCTGATTCATAAAAAATAAACTAGAATCCAATCTCAACACCTGACCTCAGTGCTTAGAAGTTTTTTACTAAGCATGGTGTCACTATAAAAAGAATGGCTAATATTGGTGTAAAGTTGGATATTTTGAGCAATGATATTAAGGATTTGCTGTTAAGGACTGAATCAATACTGTTATCTCTGAGGTTTGAGGGTTTCATGTTGCCTTATGTTAGACTACCACAGATAGGAGAAATAACAGACCAGCCCCTGTTTGGAGGTGAGAGAGTCAATAGCAGATTTAAATGAGATCCCATCTTCTGACCTCCACCCACAAGGCTTCCATAGTATTTTGCCCTAACTGTAGTCAACGAAAGCTCAACACCTGAAAAGCTTCAAATACATCTTCTAGTTTAAGCCAAAAAACAAATATTAAACTGAGTTGCCCTATCTATCTAAGCAAAATAATTCTCCAAGAGATGGAGTTAACATTTGAGGAGATTAAGTCGTTCACCCTCTTGTACAGAATTGGGAAAATGAGTATACTGCTCCTATAAGTGGATAATTAATATATAATAAGAAGCTCGCGAAAGGAATGAAGTTTCTTGATCAAATGCATATCAAAATAATTGATTTTCAGACCAAAACTGAGGGACCCCAGACTGAGAAGTATGCACTATGTGTATAAATGTGTTTCCTTCTAATGGAGCTTATTTTCTCATTTTTAAAAAAAATGAACCAAGATGAGGTATAGACACTTTTTTTTTAATTGAGCATTTTCACAGTCAACTTAGAATGATGGATTTTGTGATGGAAGGGAGTCTACTAAGTTCTGATTCTTTTGGGGGAGGAAGGAAGGGGTGACACTTCTTAAAATAATAAGCAATCCAGACCTGAGGATGAAAGATCCATTCCTTGCCCTAAGAGACAAGGAATTTTTGTAAATGCCTTTACTCTTCTTCAAAATTCCTTATTCATATCTGTTCACCCTGATTCTCAAATAGCCAATGCAGCCTAATAATTTTGAAATCACCAAGATTGATTTTAATATAGAATGATATGACCCACATAACCTCATGACAGTAGATAAGCCAGCCCATCTGTAAATCATCTTGCTCCAGGTTATCTGTGTTTTATCATTTCTAGTACCTGTCTGTGCCTGATATGGTACTCTCAGACACATTAGCCTGGTGGAATGTTTCACCTGACTTCAAAAATGCCAATTGATATATGGGAATCTCAGACTGTATTTAAACAAATAGCTCTTTGATAAACCAAATTTTCAGGCATCCTCACTTTTATGCAATGTCTATCCTGTGAAGTTTACAAAGGCTAAAACAAATCTGAATATAATTCTGCTGTGGATGCTTTCTCTAGCAAGCAAAGGCATTCCAACTCAGAGGAAGAAAAATAGCCTGACAAAACTGAAGAGTAGAGACAATATAAAAAGAGGATGGCAAAAGCTTGAGTGTACTGCCTCTTGTTCAAAAGGAAATTCATTTATTCTGTACCTATTGTACTAATTGAAAGAGAATTATTTAAAACTTCACTGACTCCTTGAATATAAGATGGATATATGTAACAGTTTTATCAATACCAAGTAACTCAGTAGTTCCTAAAAGAGGTCAAACTAGAAAATGACATGAAACCACAACCATGTCACAAGAATTTATTATTTATCTTTTAAAGAAATAACACTTATCTGAAACCATTTTTAAGTTGTACATGCTAGTTACAGTAAGCATGTTTCAAAAGTATCTCGCTTTTCTGAGGGAAAAAACTATGTTGTTTTCTGAAACTAATGAAAAAATATGCAGTAAGTAAGATATGTTCCCTCTCAACTACATAATTTATGGTAGCTTCAGTTAAAAGGTTCTGGCATCTTATATTCTTTTATTAATTTCTGGGTTTTTACCAGAATTTTTACAATATAAATGCTACAGAGTGACTATGCAATGTGCAATGATAGGATTATATAATCCCCCCATCGCGACCTACCCCCCCCCCCAAAAAAATTATCAAATGCTGCTATATTAAAAAACAAATTATTTTATATATACATACACATATATATACACACATATATAAAGCCTTCCCTTGTCCTCGGTTCAGCAGAACAGTATCTTTAGGACCCGGGTTTACCATTATGTCTGAAAGAATATGGGGGAAGGGAGATGGGAGATGTTAGTAAGAGTGAGAAACAGGCAAGAAAGGGAAAGGATGTCAGTTTGCTTAAGGGATTAAGGACTTGGCATTTGATGTCTGCATTTCTGGTCACTGCCTTTAGTAATAAGCTGCATCCTAACTCCTGAAGCATACAGGCATTGGAGTTTTTTTAGACTAGGGCAAGAACCACCTGAGATCTCCTCTCCTAATTTATTAGGCCTTCAAAAGTCTGGTGCCTGTGTGCTCACATGTGCACAGGAAGATTGTCACGAGATCACAGACATCACACATATGTATGCATGTATGTGTCTTCACCAATACATCTGAGAACACCAGTAAAAACTTTTCCTTACTGTTAACTGAAAGGCAAAAATAAAAGGGAGGGGGGGAGTGATATTCCTTGGTCCATAAACATTGCAAACTGCCTTCCTATTTTAACACCAATATCCCTTAGCACCAGAGAGATGAACCAGTCGCTCCTGAACTCCGGTTGCCTACAGAGGGAAAAAAAAATCTTATGATCTCCCTTTTAAGATTGGGAGGTGGGGGTAGAGAGAGAATGGCGCTGCAGAAAGGAGAGAGAGACACAGGAACACACACTAAAAGAAATCACGATAACTACCAAGAGCACGGGAAGTGTGGCCTAGACACTTAGGAGAGCTCAAGTTAGGAAGGAAAGGGCAAGCTAAAGTGTTTTCCCTCTTTTCAAGGTGCCTGCAGCTTGTAACCCGCCAAAGGTCACGGTCACGGTTACAGAAAACGACTCCTAGGTCAGACACCACAGACTGGAAACTGAAGGGGGCGGGGACATAGGCCTGGAGAGAACTTGGGCCACCAGGCTGGGTGGGGACAATGGGGACAAGCAGCTGCTGTTCCCCTTGTGCCAAGGAAGCGGGGGGGGGGGGTAGGTTAAGGAATGGGGGGGATTAGGACAATGGGAGGAGGACGGGGAAGGTTCGAGGCAGATCTCGAGAGACGAGCTGGTCCCGAACTCTCTATCAGCCTTTCTCCCCTCCCCTCCCCCTGGTCCCACACCGGCCGCGCCCGCTCGGCCTCGAGGGGGAAACTTGATGCCGCAATCAGGGCACCGAGATTTACTAGGACAGGGGCCCGCCCGCTCGGGGCGCATCTCCTGGGATGCTCGCCGCGCTTAGCTCGTGCCGGCTTGCCTCTCCTGCCCTGTCAGGAAGGCGTGAAGGGGATTCACAAGGAAGGGAGAGGGGCCGGGAAAGAACACCACCTAGCTCCGGGAACTCGAAATCTGGCCTTCCCCTAGTACTCCCCATCCCCTCGGGCTACCTACCCCCTTCCCAGCCGCCCGCCCGACCGAGCTGCTGCGAGGGAGTCCCAGAGCATCAGATTCGGGCAGCCCCCTCTCCCGGACTGGCCCGGGCTGGGAGGAAGGAGACCTCTTTCCTGACAAGCTGTTTCGCTTTTTATTTCTTTTCTCCTCTCTTCCGTCTTTTAGCCTGCACTCGGCCGAGGTCCGCTGCCCACCCGGCTGTAAATTAATCCGCTCCTCCTCCGCCTCCCCAGGGCTCTTCCCTGCCTGGGGATGAGGGGGGTTAGGTGGGAAAAAAACGAGGATGGAAACGGGCAGTCAACCCTGGCCCAGTTGGTCTCTCCCCTGTCTAGAGCTTCCCTCCCCCGTGCCCAGCTTGTCTGGCCCTGCAAAACCGAACCGGACCAGACGGAAGGGGCCGGCACGAAGTCCCGGCACCTCTATCTCGGGGGGCACAGGGGACTTTGTGCTGAGTGCGCAGGCTAATTATATACGTGGCATTTGGGTCCTGGACAGCCCACGGACACCTTACCTTATGAGGAATAGTCAGCCCCAGCAACTGTTCAAAACAAAATGCCATCGCGGGATCAGCTTCGCCCGCGCCGGCCAGCCCGCCCGCCCGGCCGGGGATTGCTTTTCCCCACAGCCTCGCGCACTTAGCGCAAGAATGTGGCCTGGGGAAACAAAGTTGTGGGCAGCGGCAGGGGCCGGGAGGACCGGGCCGGACCGGGCCGGGTCAGGCCAGGAGGCGGGCACAGGAGCCGTGCCTGCCAGGTGGCCCGCTCCCTCCGTGCACTCTGCAGCCCCAGCCGCTGACCTCATTATTTTCCCCTAAAATCCACCTCCTATAAATAGGCTAGGTAGTGGGTGGTGTTTTTTTTTTCTTCTTGGTACTAGAATGAAATGCTAGGTATGGTTACTATTTATAATGAGTGGATGATAATGCAAACTGAGACACACGAAAAGGGAGAAGGTACTGGGGAAGGGGGAGAGACGTCCACACCCCCTCAGCCTAAGCCCAAAGTCCGCAGGAGACGGTGAGCAGCGCCGGCGAAAACAGTGAGAGTTGAGTACCCTTGTCCCCGGAGCTCCGAGGGCACAGCAGCTGCCGCCGGGAGGCTGGAATGGACTAGAAGTGCACAGTTTACTAGGAAACTGATTGGAGTCTGACAACTCCGTGGGCCCAGCACAACCCGCAGCGCGGCAGGGAGAACTTGTCCGGTCAGGGTTAATACCCATAGGCTCAAACTTGAAGAAGAAAGTAGCCTGGATGGAAAAGAAGTCCTGAGGAATGTATTTCAATCTTGCCCTTTCCCGGCCACAGTTTATTCCTGTCCTCAAACACAGACTACCTGAAACGTCTGGCAATTCTAACAAAATAAAGGTTTTCAAATTAACCAATGCTCAAATAAACAAAAAGCCGGAGACAAATTCCTCTTATCTGCTCCAAACATGCTAATTTTCTTTAAAAGACAAACAAAACAAAAACAAAAAAACTTGACCGGACAGCACTAGAAAGATCAGGCAGAGCACGGCTAATCTGGCCTCTCTGAAGCACCCTTCCCCCACCCCCACCCCCGCGCACCCAGGCCACTGCTCCCCGGCTCCCAGACACAACACTAACAGCCCTCTCACAAGCCATTTCCAATCTCTGTCCAGTCCTAGAAAAGAGAGAGAGCAAATCTCCCGGGAGTGCAGCGTATTCAGCACCCGAGTAGCTGAATTACCACAGAGTCAGGGCTCGGAGGCCCTGCACAATTTAACTCAGCCCAGGAGAACCAGGAGCAGCCCTGGCTGAAGCGTGCAGCTCCGCAGAAGCCACCGGTGACTGAGCCACCGGCCCTAGTCACCCGAAGGGAAATAGCAGAGTAGCTGGGGGTAGGAGAGGAATGCCCCAGCCCATAGATGCTCGCTACAGTCAGTGTGTTGGTCCCGACCCTCTTTCCTACCAGCACCATACACACGCGGCCAGAGTCAGCCACGGTAGAGCTGCCCTCTCCTATAACATCAGCAGTAGTTGTCCTGGAAGGAGTTAGAAGAATTACCATAAGTTCTGTGACTGACTTGTTTAGGGTTCGGTTTGTTTATTCGGGGCGGGGGGGTGAGGTATCATGAATGAAATATCAGAAAATTGAGCGGGGCAGGAGTGAAGCGGGGGAGAGAGCCGAGAAAAAGCGAAGCGGGCGGGAGACAAGTCGCACGATATCCAGGCAGCAAAGGTGGCTAGGGCCACGACAAAGGTGGGGGGGGGCAAAGTGGGAGGCACACATTTTCTAGCGATCCGGGTTTTCCATAAATTTAAGGCAAACCTGGCTACAGCTGAACGGGAGAGGAAGATACACCACTCCGTACTTCTTATAGTAACCGCAAATAGCATCCCAAGTTTACAAACCAAAAACGGGGGGGGGGGGGGCGGGAGATGGGGGGGGGGGCGTTGAGGAAGTGGAGTGATAAGAAGCAGGGAAGCCCAGCCCCTTTCTACCCGGCAAACAGTAATGTCTTCCGAAAAGTGTGCCCATACAGTGATGAGGAGAAACGTCTCAAAACTTTGAAGGAAAACAAAATCGCTAGGAAACTTATTTTGCATTTAGTCTGGGGGGGGGGGGCGAGGAGGGAGATTTGTTCACAGCTCACCACGAAAGCCCGATTTGTCCAGGTTTGGGTATTGTCCACTTACTTTTGGATCAGCCCTTGGGTAAGGGTTTCTCTTAATTTACGGCTTATGCATTCTTTTAAGGTCGATTTACATGACCTCCGGCTACAACTAAGACAGCCCAGAAAGGCTCAGCAGCCGTCAGTCGGCCAAACCTTCAATTAAAACAGCTTTCCCTCCCCCTTCTGCCGGTGTGGATGGATAGGGCTCTCCGGGGGTGGGTCGATTGGTCTGGTTTGTTGAAGCTTAGTATTAATTTTGTTGTAGTTGTTGCTGTTTAATATTACGGACTAGGATGTGGTATGACTTAGAAAGTTTTGTAGTCTAACTTTCTCCAAACCTCTGCCTGCAGAGAGATAAGAAGGTTCGACGCTGACAAAGCCCCGAGACGCTGCCCTCTGGTGGGAACACAAGGCATCGCCGCCCAGTGGTCCAGTCTGAATACAGAATACACACGCATGTATATATAGATAGATACACCACACATATGAACACACACGGAACTACACACCGAGCTACATATTCTTCCTCGATTATACACTTAAGGCAAACTTTGATGAAATCACCTACCTCAAACTTCTGGGAGACTTAAAAACCCATCCGCACAGCCACCTGACCTCTTTTCCATATCATTTGTATTGATTACTTCATATGTATATAAACAAATATTTGTGGGCAGAGGAGGCGAAGGAGGGATAAGGTGGCCGGAAAGAAAGGACAGATTTCCAGACGGATACTTGGGATGGCGATAATAGCTTTCTGTTTTCAAAGGTTGCTCGGTCTTCCTCTCTCCCTGCCCCTTCTTAGTTTCTTAAGCAGTTATCTACAGCTAGACCATGTGTTTTCTCGCAGCAGCGGATCTTAAAGGGGGAGGGGGAAGAACAGAATAAGAAAGACAGAAGCCCGCCACACGGATCTGTCACCACCTCTGAAATAGGGCACAACTCTAAGGGAGGGAGACGCGGCAGGCTCCAGTTCCGTGCGGCAGAGAGCCGGAGGCGCCTGGGACCCGCTTTCCCACCCGCCTTCCCCAGCCCCAACTCCGGGCTCCGCGCCGGCCCGGCCCCGCCGCGCTCCCTCCCCCTACCCCCCACAGCCGCCCGCCCCGCCAAAGTCCGGAGACTGAACTGGCCAAGGCTGCCGGCAGCTTCTAGGCTCAGCCTCCCTCCCTGACCCTGCTGCCATCGCTCCCCACTCATCCCACCTCCGGGCCCGGGAAACTAAACCCAGAGCCTCAGGGGAGGCAAGGGAAGACAAGAGAGGGGAGAAGGGCAGCCAGAGCCGCTCGCTCGGAGAGAGGGGCGCTGCGAGGCCCGGCTCGGCCTGGGCTCCCTGCCCCCCATCCCCCTCCAGCGCCCCAACAGGTAGCGAGCGCACAAAGAGGCCGCGCTCTCTCTGTCTCTCTCGCTCTTCCTCCCTCGCTAGCTCGCTCGTTCGCTCGCTCCGTCCCGGTTACCTGGGCGGGCTCCAGGATGGTACCGCACCGGAGGGCTCCTTGTGCGCTGCGCCTCGGAAGTAAATGGCATTAAAGAAAAGGGGAAAGATACAAATAAAAAATAAAAATAAAAAAAAAGGAAAGGGGGGGATCGATGCTAAGTCAATTAGGCACACGCCCGGGGTGGGGGTGGGGGTGAACAACCCTCCCCCCCCCACCCGCGCCACAGCCAGCCCAGCCCGTTAACTCGAGTCTGCGGGGGGCGTCCGGCCCGGGAGCGGGGCTCACTGGCTGGCAGAAGTTTGAGAGCGGGGTGCCGGGAGGTGGGCGCGGAGCGGGGTTACTAAGGGCTTTTCCCCCTGAAACAAGTGAAGGCGATGGTTAGTGCTGTCAATCTTGGCAATCAATGTGAGCGGCCATGTCGTAAGTATTCAAAGCATTTCCCGTCGTGCAACATCAGAAAGTGAGTGGCCAGGGCATTGATCTGAGAGAGGGAGAGGAGGCAGGGCTCCCCTCCCAGACAACACAGGCAAGATGAGACAAGAGGCAGAGGGAGGGAGCGAGCGAGGCAGGCAGGCAGGCAAGCAGGCAGGCAAGGAGGGAGGGAAGGAGGGAGGGAGGGAGAGAGGGAGAGAGAGGGAGAAAGGAAGAGAGGGAGGGAGAGAGAGAGCCTGGGGGAGCCAGAGGGAAGGGAGAGTCAGCAGGAGACAGCTAGCAGGGCAGGGAGAGCGGCGACCAGAGAGAATAAGAGGGAGAGAGGGAGAAAACACAAAGTGAGCGACAAGGAGAAAATTAGAGAGTGAATAAGTGACAAAGAGAAAGAAGAGGCAGGTCCGAGTGGGGTGAGACAGAGTGGGAGAAAAGACTAAGAAAAAAGAGGGACCAAGCAGAATAAAAACTGTGATAAAGTGGAGAAAACAGCAAGACCGAGTGCGAGGAAAGCAAACGTTCAACTGAAGGAGAGGGAGAAGGTGGGCAAAAAGAAAGAACTGAAGTATAAAAGGAAGGAGATGCCCAGGCAGCAAAAAGTTTAAGGGGGCTGTGGGGGGAAGATAAAGTAGAAGGGAGCTGGAAACAAAGTAGGAAGAAGGAGGAAGAAAGAAGGAGGGCAAGTAGCAAAAGATGTGAATGGACAAAAAGAAAAGTAAGTCGTGGGAGGAAAAAAGGAGAGAAGGAACAGGTACTGAAAGAAAAGAGAGGAAGAAGAAAAGCAGCAAAGAAAGAGAAGGGAGGAAAAAGTAGAAGAAAATTGAAAAGGAAAAATGAAGAGAAGGAAGATGAGGAATAGAAAGAAGGAAGAGTCAGAAACAAGGAGAGAAGAGCAAGAGAGAAAAAAGGAAAAGAAGAAACAGGCAATAGAGAAAGGGAATGAAATGCCAGTAAGAAGTAAATAGGAAAAAAGAAAGATGGAAAGGATAAAGGAGGATTTGATGAAAGAGAAATCTAACTGGGCAGAGCATGAATCTACATAGATTATGAAAATGCCTGTACCCTGCCCTCTAGAAGCTTACAGGCTAAAATTAATTTCATAATAGACATGCACAAAATATAATCAAGAAATTATTGTAAGCATATGGTAACAACTAAACAGCAGCTTACTACTTAGAGTATGTACATGCTCTATTTTGTGTAGGTTGTGTAGATGATATAGTGCTCATATCTTACTTTAATTTTCTAAGTAAAAGAGTTTTGGGAGTGAATAAAATAACAAAGTGTGCTAGCAGAGAGGCTGTGGGAGGTAGAAAGGATGTTTCAATCAGAATAAGTAAAAACAATTGAGTTTGGTGTAGAAAAAATTAAGGCTCCTTTGGTTGGATCCCAGGGAACCTGCAAAAGAAAGAAGTGAGGAAGACTAGGATGTCCAGGAAAAGGGGAACCAGGGATCCGAAAGTAAGGAGTTTGATCTGTGAGCAAAAGGAGACGCCACAAGGGGGATAGGTAGGAAAGGTGACAGTCAAAGTGAAAAAGATAAGTAGAAGGTGCAAAGGCTGGAATGACTCTGGAAAAACAGTGCCACAAACAGGAAAGTGGTGGTAATCCAGATCCAAGGGAATGGCACACCTGAAAAGTGAAGCTAAGACCAGGAGTCAAAGATGAGATAAAGTTTTGGAAAGTTGGGCCCGAAGTCACAGAGACTTCAGGAGGAGATAGCATTTCTTTGTTCAACTTAATATGAAACACACAGACAAAACTGGATATGAAATGGACTTCAGGCAGAAGGGAAGGGGTCATATGGATGGTAACCCAGTGTAACACCATAGCTAAAATTGCCAAGAGATCGTTGATGAAGGAGAAGCAGTAGGAAAGAGAACAATATAGAGTTTGTTTTTTCAGCTTGGAAGAAAAGTCTGAGAGGCATGAAAACAAGGCAGAAGATAGAATAGGCAAAAAAAGTAAATGATTGTTTCAAATCTGGCGGAGATTAACACAGGGGATGATAAAGGAAATTGACAGGAGGAATGGGACCCTGAAGATGTAGGAAGAGTGAAAAGAGATGGAATGTGGAAGAGTTCAGAAAGAATGAGGCAAGTTCTTGGTGAAGGAGGGAGCAGCACAGGGAAAGTTCAGCTGGCTGGTGATCACTTTAGTTTTCTCTTTGGAAATGGTGGGGTCATTGATGAGGATGGGGCTAGGGCCCAAGAATCCACCAGGCTTGCCAGGTAGTGACCTCAGTGCCCCAACACTCCTCAGACCTGAAGCCCTAGGGTCAGAGTGGGGGGAGGGGGTGTAAAGGGTGTAAAGGTAGCATTTTTCAATTGCTACCTCAGTGAGAAGACTTTATATGGGGAGAAGCCTGCAAGGAGGCAAAGAAGGAAATAACTCCCTCCTGCCACCTAAAAAAACCCAATTTTTCTAGCAATGAAGACAACTCTTCTGTGCTCCTTCCTGAATGGTACTTTCAAAAGTTGCCCAATATACAACAGGGATTGATGTTTAAAAAAAAAAAAAAAGGTGAACAGGGGCTGGAAAGAGAATCCCTGTGACCTCTGTGCCTATGTGTATAAACCTAGGAAGAGCTAGGGACTGGGATACCCCTCTTGACCCGCTAGGCCTACGGGTCCATCTAACATTTGAAGCCCATTCTCTCTGAACCAGGTTGCTCTATCCCTTTTACTCCTGTGTGTGTACATACCCCGTCCTTGACAGAGAACTATGACCTGGCCTGGCCCGAGGCTGACTTCCCTCCTTTCCTGGCCCTCACCAGGTGCTCTCTCATGCAGCCCACAATGGAACCAGGGCACTTGGGCCAGGAGATAGCCCTTTATCTCAACCTGAAGCAGTTGGAGAGCAAACGGCCTTGTCCCCCAAATCCTTGGGAAACAGCCGAGGGTGAAGAGGAAGGAAGGAGTGTGAAGTAGCAGATTCGGCCGGAGAGGTGAAACACGGAGTGCCAGCAACACTACCGCATGACTGGGTTCCTTGCAAGGTGCTGAGACAGTTCTGGCTTCCGAGTCAGCGTGGTCGCCGCAACTCGGCTCTTGAGCGGGAGGATGACTGGATTTGTCCCTCGGAGACTGGTGGAATGGGGTGAGGAACAGGAGAAGTTACAAAGTCCACTGATTTAGGATCTGGGGAAGAACAGGCACCGATAGTCCCTTAACTGTGGCCAGAGTGGCACCTTTACAGGCTTCGATCTTTAGATTTTATCAGATAAATTACTATGGCATTGAGAGATCCCAGATGAATTACGAAATTTGCCCTAGCGAGTAAAGAAGCGTGTCTTTCTACACGCTCAAAATATAAGTGAAGTGCAAAGGAGGTGATCTTCATCTCCTTAGGGATGTATGTAGTTTGGGGCACCTGCCCTTTGGTTTCTGTTAGTGAGAGTTCGCCGAGGAGAAAGAACAACCCGCTTCTGAAGGAGAGAAGGAGCATTGCGAAATCCCACCCTTCACCCAACAGGGATGCTGCTGGACCTAAGATATTCAGATTCCTTTCCCTTCCTCTCCCCCTCTCTCCTCCCTCCCGCTCTCCACCTCGGGTTGTTCAGGAATGCAGTGTTGGAATGCCAAGCCTTTGGCCCAGGGAGGGCACTTTACCTGCTCGAAGCTGCTCCTGACTTCTACACGGTGACAGTCGCCCCCACCCCAAAGGCTAAACCAACAGTTTGGCTAGGAGCAAAGCAAGCCAAGGTATCCGTGAAGTTTTTGCTTCGCACCTCCTCCGGAAGAGAAGCAAGAGCAAGAAAAGAAGGCGGGTAAATGGGTTCTGGAGAAGACACCCCACCCCCCCGCGCCCCTGCCCCAGGTTTGGCTACGAAGAGCACTGTTCTGTTCAAGAAATTAAAATTTAAGGCACTCTTCTCCCCCTCCCCCAAAAAAGTCCAAATTTCCCCCAGGTTGTGTAATTGTGGATTCTACTTACAACACCAGTCAATTAAGAGCCATCTGCGACTTCTTCTCAAAGATATTTCTACTCTGTCGCTAACTTTCAGCGGAAAGGGTTTTATAGCTACTGTTACAAATAGAACAGATACAAATGTCATTTATTCCGAACTACTGGAGGTGAGGGGGAGGGATGACTGTTGCTGAAACGAAGAATAAATGAGATTGGTGTGAAAGCCAAAAGGGAGGGAGTGGGAAACTTTCCATCTGATCCGCAGAAAAGTTTTTGGGGCCGTTTACAGTAACAACAAACCAATAAACAACCGCAACTTGCCTGCGCAGTTTACTCCGAATTCACTCTCACCGGGTTGGGGAGGGTGAAATAAGCCAAGCTTCCCAAATAACTCTGTCCCCAGTGAGTGCCTCCAAGAGCGCGCGATTGTGTTTCAAGAACAAAAAACAAAAAACAAAAACCTGAGAATAATGTCTTGCATTCCTTAAGGAGATGTCTGCCAAAGGACGAGCTATTGTCCCTTGAGCGGAAATGGATGGGGGGGACCGGACCTTTAATTTCATTTAAATCTGCCCGTCTCTCTGAGAGGGAGAGAAAACAGCAGTAGCAGCAGCACCACAAAGAGGAGTTGGGGTGAGAGGAGAGGGAAGTGACCCAAAAGCATCAACTTTTTTCCCCGAGGGAAAAATAAAGAAATCAAAAACAAGTTTCGCGGGCATACTCTCCCTGTCTGGGAAAGTTCATTCTGCAAAGGCGTTTGCTGCATTTTTAAAGTGCGAACCCGAGGCTAACGTAGTGAGTGGCTGGAATCTGCATGCTGATAAGAGAAGACTGTTGTACTTACAGTGACAGAGGGCAGGCTGCGGGAGAAAAGCTGTTTGTGTTAGCCTGCGAGTCACCCTGGGCTGCAATGAGCGGAGCAGAGAGGAGTGGGAGTGCCAGGCTGCGTACACCTTCACCGCGTCTCATTACATCTGCCAGCCTCTCTCTCCCTCTCTCTTTCATTTCCACATTCCCTTTGTTCCTGAAAAAAAAATCTACACGTCACATCAGAGTCCCCAGATGCAGTCTACACCAAAGAAAAAAAATGAATAATTCAATCAAACTGTGCATAGTCTCTCAGGCAATAAATCTATTGCACTTAAAGAAACGAAGGGTAATTACCGCTGTGGAATTAGAATAAGGCCAAAGACCGAAGGAGTCCCAGGGTCTGTATGTAAACTCCACGGTCAAATAAAGTTTCATTTATTAATCCTTCTACACATTTCAGAGGGAAAGTGAGAGGGAGCAAAACTGATTTCTGGAGGGGTCTTCCCCTCTTTTCAATTTAAAGAGGAACGGGGGAATAAGGGAAAACAAGGCTATTTGCTACCCTGCTGGAAGAAGCAGGCGAGTGAACAGGGCCAAACCCCACGAAGAAGTCCTGTGTCAGTGGATCCTTTCCAGGGTCCATTTCTCCCCCACCCCACTCCACCCTACTCCACCCCCTTGAAGGAGCTGTGGATCGCCCTCCGCTCTCACCGGCTCCTGCAGATCTGCACAAGTGCAGTTGATATCATGGACAACCTTACCTGCTCCAAGAGCTGAAAGAAGCCTCGCTTCCCTCCCGGCCCACCGCCGCCCCGAGCCATCCTTAAGTGGGCCACCCTCCACCCCACCCCTCCCCCAGGTCCCTGTAACCTGCTATTTCTTCCATCTGGCTAAAAGAAACTCTAAAGGAATTTTTTTCCACGATTGAATGGAAGCGCTGTACTGTACCGACTTCTGGATTTGTCCTGGGCTGAGTTTAGGGAATGTCTGGAAGGAAAGGGGGAGGGAAAAAAAAGGAAGCAACTCGAACCCTGATCCAAGTTAGTCAGAAGAAAGCGATTGTTGGTCAGGAACGCTCCTGCGGGAGAAACAGCTGGGATGCAGGATGCCTGCAAGGAGATCCCAGCCCAGCAGCCCGGCCCTTTCGTCTCCGAGGTAAGAAGATCACTAACTACATGACTATAGCATGTTTATCCTGTGTTCCTCTTCCTCACTACCCAATCTGTATACCCTACCCTCCACCCCACCCCGCTCCACCTCGGGTCAGAAGGTGTTCTCCAGGATGAGGAGCACCGCACTCAGAGAGGTGTCACTGAAAGAGAGTAGGTGTACTGTATCTCCATCTAGAGCTCTCTTTTGCTTTGGGATTCCTAGCCTCTCAGGAGTGCAGACAGATTCTCCCAACCCACCCCCACCCCCACCTTTCCACCCGGGGCTCTGAGCTCTCAGGGAATGCGCCCCAGGAGTCAGCTCGCTTTCATACCTTCTTCCCCTCCCACCCCCAGCACACACATACACACACACACACACACACACACACACACACACACATACACACTCACTCACACACACACTCACACTCACACACACCCTCTTCTACAACTTGAATCCTTTTAACAGTCAGTTCTTAGTGATCTGGAGCTGGCACGGAAAGAAAGCACACTGCTATTGTCATCAGGTAAACTACAAAGCCTCTCCGCATCCTCCGTGGTCCACAGCTTTGTTTACGTGCTTAAGACGCCACCTTGAGGTCAAGGCGGAGACTGCGCCTGGGGTCCAGGCAGTGGGCATGTGCGCTCTGCTGAGCAGGAGGAACTTGTTCTAGCTCTCCAGCTGTTCAGCTCCCCGCAGGAGGACGGCCGGGCAGAGGAGGGGAGGGTAAGGAAAGGGAGAGAAGGGAATATAGGGTCCCGCGGAGCTTGGCTTGGGTGGGGAGGCACCGCAGCCTACAGAGTGCTGGCTGGTGGACGGATGGGATGTGGAGATGCAAAAGAAAAATCAAAAATCAAAAAGCAAAATCAAGTATTTAGAAAAAGAGAAGAAAGTGAAACTCTCCGAGGTTCCCTGCAGCCTCGAACTTCCGAAACTTTCCCAGAGGGGGCATACTGGTTAGGTGCTAGAGTTTGGGGCTCCTGCTTCTCCTGGTGATGGATAGGGGTCTCACACCAAGGCTACCATTTCACCGGGCACCAGAAGGGATCGCCTTGGGCTGGAGGCCAGGTTCACCTCTGGACAATTTGATGTGAGACAGTTACTTGAGGCCCAGTGTCTGTGAGTGAAATAGAGTTGTGTCTTCAGCAGAAGTACTTTGCCAGACAGGGCAGCTACTGCTCTGACCTGGGCACTTCTGGACCATTCCTCCACCCATTTTTCAAGAAAATATTTGTTTCTAGCTGCTAAACAACAGCTCTCAGGGTATACTGTTGTATTGTTTTATTAATTATTGTAAGGTCCTATCTGAATTCAGTTCAATAGGGCCCGCCTTACTACCTTTCTCTCTAGCCTTACGCACAAAGAAAAGAATATCAGGTCTAAGATTCTCCATAGCTGAACCCTGTAATAATCCTCTTTTTCATTCTGGGACACTAGCACTGAGAGCCCTTTTCAAGATTCCTGAAGACCCAACTCCCACTGTGCTCTTTCCACCTCCCATTCCTGACATACACATACATACACATATACAGACATACATATTTACATTCCTTACACATATAAACACACACATATACACATATACATACATATTTATCCTTTAGCATAGGGTCGGCCCTACAGTTGTCTCCCTGGTAGCCATTCAATTGCTTTGACAAGGAGACTTTTTAAATATGGAGCTTTACAAAAGGAGAAAAATAGCTATGTTTATCTTAACCGGAAAAAGACTCAGGAATTTGTGTGTGTGTGTGTGTGTGTGTGTGTGTGTGTGTGTGTGTGTGTGTGATCTGAGGGCTTAAGCCAGTCTAGGCTGGTCCCAACTGAAACCATTTTACTACATTATAAGCTGGTAATGTTGGGGGGTGGAGGTGGGGAGGGAAGCCTTAGTATTAATAGACAACAGGAAATGCCTGTTCAAAGAAGAGATGCAACAGGCCCCAAGCTAGACCCCATTCCCATGTTTCATACCACAGCCTAGCAAATTAACAGCGGATCGCTATTCCACTCATGTGGAAAGCTGAGTGTTATTGAATACTGAATTTTCCAAGGGAATCCCAATTATAGAAACACCTGTGCTAAGTAATGTTATTCTAATCCACTATGAAAACCTTAAGTGTGTAATAGCCCTCAAAACATCTCATTTCTTAGTCACAGTGGGGTGGGCCAACCTCATGGTGGAAAACTAGATGCTTGGAGAGCCCTATCTGAGAGATACCTTGGCTCACCTGCCTGTGTAATGCAATCACTCCCTGGGTTTTCAATATATTTAAAATGGAAGGTAATAGATATAGAGTCTAACGCAAGTAGCATAAGCCAAAACTGGGTAGAAAACCTCATTTTGTAGAGAAATTAAATATAGGAGGCCAATGAGTTCAAAATGGAAACACATCTGCAAATGAGCTATAATGATCCAATTCTGCAATCTTATGTATTTCCTTAAGATTTGCACTATATATACAGTCAATATCTTGCTTTATAATACATAGGATTTTAAATTATGAAAACTAAAATAACATAAAAACAGCAAAGGAAAACCAAGCAGTCAAGTCCCAGTTTCTTATGTCCACCCAAAAGAAAATATCATTTCAATTTAAGGGGAGGGAGGGATGTATATATCTATAGTATGAAATCCCATGAGATGCCATAAGGGAGAAAAAAAGATTCATCAGGAGAATGTCTTGTAGCCTAAGGCCGTCAAAATATGTCAATGAAATAACCAGATTAAAAGCACAATTTTTAATCTATCATGAAGATTATTTCCCAACAATACTATATCTAGTTTGGGAATTTTTCTCCCTAACTAAACATAAGGTACAGTAAGCATGTGTACCACAAAGACTGAAGAAAGGAAAAAGCTCATGAGGAGTTATAAGGTAGTCCAATAAGGTCAAGGAAGTTCACTCACTAGGATTAAAGGTGCCCAGCATTATGGCAGATGCTATGACATTCTCCTGGGTAGTCATGTTACCTTTTCACCACCAAATAACATTTATAAAGCATTCATGTTTCTTCATCTTTGCCTTTCTCAGTCAGTTCATGGAAGAAAACTTATCGACCCAAATTTGTCTTTATAACTCAATGAAATTACTATTTCACCAACACATAAAACATAACTCAAGTATTTTAAAGGTAACAGTGACATTACAAATATAGATCCATTTCTATTCTTAACATAAAGCAAACAAAGAAACAATTGGACTATTTGATAATAAATTTACAACAAAAGAGCAACTAATATCTCTCTAAGATACTTGATACTAAAAGAAAGCTTAAGATTTTAACTTAGAATTTTCATTTGCTTTTCTTTTTTAACCTTCATTTATAGGTCTTTAATGATGAATTTCCTTAAAATCTATCATTTGAAATTTGGGATTACTAAAGAATCTATTTGAAAACTCAAAATGGCATTTCTAAATTTTCAAAACTGAAAGCATATTTGTACTTGAACATTAAAATGAGACTAGCATTTTTTATTGTTTAGTTATTTGCATACCCCTATTTTGTATATTTATTTTATAGTTTGTATTATTTGTAAATAAATAAAAGTTAATAAAATCCCCAAATTTGAAAACATCTTAAGAAAACAAGGATTTGTATTTTGCACTTTTGTGAATAATAAGTGCGGTCAAAAGCCAACTACATGCATATTAGTGACTGATTTTGTAGTAAACATTCTAATAGAAGAGTTATACAACATTCAGGATAATGAGAACCAAAGTATTACTTATTTCAACTTACTTAGCATACCATTTTAGATTGTTTCGAGTTTTCATCAAATCTATTTTTACCGAAAAATAAACTATATATTTAAAACAAAAGTAAAATTTGTTCTCTGATCAAATATTATATCTAAAAATGTATTTATAACAGTGGAGCTCCATAGTTCTAAGCAAACTTCAAAAATATATCTTTTTACATATTTTACAATTACACCAATTCTAGAGTGCTTCCAAATCAATCTCTAAATGAAAACATTTTGAATACCTCCATACACATGTGCGTGGATGTATGTATGTTTGTGTAAATGTACGTATGTGTAGATAGCAGTTCTAGACCTTGTTATAATTTCTGTCCCCTTCTCTTACATAGAGTAGCTATAAAACTAATACTATATATCTATATAAAGTAGTACATCCAGAAGAAAACTGCAAAAATCAGTCAATCACCTAATGTTCCCAAATATACATATGTTTGGCATAATATAAATAAACCTTCTGGGTGTTTGCTGAATTTTTGTCAGATTTTATCTAGATATTTTATATCATGTCTAAATGTTTTATCTAAAACCATAATATTTCAGCATTTGTATTAAGGTCAAAGGAGATATTCAGAAGTCTAATAATCTTGATTTTTATTTATGTCCTTTTTTTGGTTATAATAATTTATTTTCCAATGAAATACACAACACTTAAAACACAGAATGGCAATATTCTAGGAAACACATTTAAATCAGAGCTCAAGATAAAAATGAAAAAATTCTTTAACCATGTATTATCAACTTACTTCTAAAGATAGGATGAAGTTTAGTTCTAAACTGAATATTAAGCAAATAAGTGTTAACTCTGTTCACTAGAATTAGCATATTTCAGATTGTAGTTTATAAATTTTTGAGAGCATCAGCATCATGATATGGTTGTCATAGAAACTGCAACAATATGTCATTTCAATTAATTTTACATGCAGTGATAAGGCCTAGTTCTGTATCACTTCAATACAACTTTAAAAAGTAAAAACTGAAAAGCAAAAAGATATATATATATATATTAAGTTTCATATTTCTATGAGTTTAGAAACTAATGAAAGCATAATGCTCTTTAAAAAAAATACACACATGTAAGTTGCACTGAAAGATAGCATTTTAATAAGTGCTTATCACTTTCTGTTGAAGAATTTTTAATGACCAATGATCCAGATCTGTTAGCATTCCAAATTATGTTATTTATTTATTCTTGGTTAACAAAAATATGAACTATTATCTACTTTTTAATTAGCAAATTATGAATGTTCTTTCTCTACTGTGCATCTTAGATAGCAAATTCCAGATAATGATAGTGGAACTTAAACATTTTTTTAAAGATAGAAAATGTAATACAATCTTTTTGCATGTAATAAAGACACAATGTGTCATGGCAAAAGCCCTCTTAGTATATCACTACCAGAGATATTCAATTGATATTAATGGCTCAATAATTGGAACACAAAAAGCGTATGAAAATAAAGGATACATTTCCCTAAGAATAATAATGGCAAAATTCTTGTAACTCTATGTTAATCTGATTTTGGCTACCAAATACCAGTTTCTCCTCTTGGACTTTTCATAAAATTACCCATTTTTATCTATTATGCATGGAGCATGACCAAAAAAAATCACTGAGCAGATTTCAGAAAGACATGTCAAAATGACATCTACACATTTATTATGTACCTTTTAAAGGGTAAACAAGTATATATACCTCCACTTTCCTTACACATTCACTGGGCTGCTACACAGCCTATCACATATAGATAGTATCAACCAAATACATCTAAAATATTGAAAGTGTAAAAGAAGTTTTTAGGAAATGAATGGAGATTATAACAAAGTGACCCCCAAAACAGAGTCTAAAGGGACTCTGTAAGGGAGGAGAGATAAACATATACAACTATTCTTCTTGACAGGATTAAGGAGGGTTACAAAAGAAGCATTTAAATCTCCAGTTTTTCCTGACAATTAACAATGAAAAGCAGATGTTTACAAAGCTGTTTTATATGCTGTCTTATAAGATGCTAAAAGATGGTTTGTGGATGGTGAGAAGGAAGAGCTGCATAACTGCTTGCCTGGTGTATATTTAAAAGCATTTTCATTGGCTCGGTTATTGTTAATAATGAAAGAAAACACTTTGTGCTGCACACACTGTATGACTGTGACTATAGAAAACTGCTATCATAAAGTCCTCAAAAACTCTTAAGATGTAATTTACAAAGATAATAATAACGCAGAATTATTTCACTTCTCTGAATGCTACACATTTGCATACCAGGACTGTGTACAATATACTCATAATGCACATTCATAATAACAAGGACTTCTTAACACTGTAACTACAGCACAAGTTCCGTGCATTAAACAATCTACCATACCAAGTTCTTCTTTTTGGTTAGTCTCGGTAAGCCAGGTGTTAGCTGCCTACACAATTGGAAACCACATTAAATTCTACACCACCATTGTGCAAGAAAATATAGTTATAATACTGAAAATCACGGAGCTTTGCAAAGCAACAACAGTGCTAGCTAACCAATGTCATTCTAGAAAATGCTAATTTGGCTTTTAAAAATGTTTTGTGGAATAATTAAGAGACTATACTACATGTAAAATTAAATATTTCAATGTTTTAGCAAATTATAAAATTGCATTACATTTCTATTTTCTAAAAATAATTCTTAAGAATTAATCTTCATAATGAGACTCAAGTATCAGTTATCACCTGGGTACATCATCCTAAGGATAGAGCCTTTGGTTTTCACCTCAGATACTGACTAAATTCTAACTTTGGTTGGTGCCAACACTATCTTTTACTTATTCAATTGTAAATAAATGCGTGGCCAAGAATAGAACTATGTTTTCCTATTACTAAGACATATTTAATAGATAATTTTTCTTTAAAAAAGAAAAACTCCTGGGCTTCTCTGTCAGTAAAAATGAGATAGCTTTTCTTTAATGAAATAGAAAGAAAACCTTTAAACAACACGTTGAACACTACCTAAATAATCACAACAAAAAGTCCATAATGCTTACACAATTAATTTTCAAAACTTATTTCAAGGTTAGCATAACTTCTAGTGTATTAAATATGCAGCAGCACACCAGCATGTGTGATGTGTGTGTGTGTGTTTGTGTGTGTGTGTGTGTACTGTGATTACTATTAACTAGATTTCAGGGAGGTTTCTGTTATCTCCATAGATAATTATTTATAAAATGAGAAAGATTCATGCCTCATTGAGGCTGGGTTTAAAAAGCAAAGGTTTAAATATGTAAGATGCTAGCTTATCTGAGCAACCCAGTCCAGATAAAGCTTATGGTTGGAATTAAAAGTCCAAACACGAGAAAAACTAAAGGAAACTACTTTGAAGCAACGTTGCCTGAGTCCGTTTTATCATACAAGTTGGCAGCATTTTTCTCATTGCTGTCTCCTTAAATTTCAGGCTCAATATACTGTATAATAGAAAAAAATGTAAATAATTATTTAAAATTTCAAAACAAATACTAATGAATGAATCTCTTGTGCATTTACTTTTCATGGACATTTTAATATTTTTATCCTGAATCTATTTCTAGAGTGTAATATAAATATAATTTAATCTTTAAATTTTAAAATCATTTTGTAGACACAGTAAGAGATTTGACTATTGGTATATTCATATTAACATATATTATCTATCTGGACACAATGATGAAGAAAATTTCCAGGATTTTACAGGGTGACAAGAAGTAGAATCCTCTATAATCAAAAAGGTCAGGGGAGTCACTGAGACAACATGGCAAGATATAGTCAAGGTTTTCACAGAAAGCAAATAATTACATTTAGTAAGGTCCTAGGAGGAAATAAGTAGAGTGAGTAAGCAGACTTCCTTTTTCTAAGAAATTGTTCCACATTTTCACCTCTTGACCTACATGTTCCATAGTTTTTTGGTATATAATTTAATATATAAATTTTTTTCCAAAATATGAGGCCAGAAAAAGGAAGGGTTTACCCAACTTCTTTGGAACTTCCAAATTGGTACATGTTATTCCAGTCTGGAAGGAGATATACAGTGCCTAGCACACTCTGGGGTTTTAAAAATTCATTTTCCACAATTTTACCTCTTGTGTGGTGATAAGGCACCACATTTTTGTGGAATTATACTCTAATTTTGAAGTGTTATCCAAATTTCTTCTGTTCGGTGAGTAACAATGTTCCCTTTTCCTGTTTTATTAATCTTATCACCTGAAATATGAGCTTTTTGTTTGTTTCATATTTACACTCAGATATTTAAGGCAGTAGCTGTGTGATCATGGATGAGTATTCTAACTCTCAAAGCCTATTTCCACAAGTAAGAAAAGAGAGATGATATTTGTAGTGGCAGCTTTACAAGGCCTTTATGAGGAGTGAAGAAAATCGTGTGTGTGTGTGTGTGTGTGTGTGTGTGTGTGTGTGTGTGTGTGTGTGTTCATTAGGGATCATGCATTTAGAACTGGAAGTCATTTCAGTGGTCATTTATTCCAAACTCTTCTGAAAGATGAGAAAATTGAGGCCCAGGGAAGATTAAGTGACTTGTCAAAGGTCCCACAGATAGGAAGAATCAAAGGGTCCCCTGATTCCAAAGCCAAGGCTCTTCCCACTATACCACTTTACCTGCTATAAGGTGCTTCCTAACCAACCCCTAAAAAGCTATGTAAATGTCACATGTTATTGGCGGTAGTGGTGTTCTATAAATCTAGACACTTCCTTTGGGGAAGAGGTGATAGCCTATAATTCAGGGTAGCACTCCCTACCCCACTGCTCACTTCTCCAACCCCACCCACATGGTTAGGGCTGGGTTTCCAGAGGGTAGCTGACTACTCTCCTCAGAGTCAAGGGACAATCCTCAGAGGTTGGGGTTTCTAATACTATTGCTCAAAATCCCCCACCAGTATGCCTACCATTAATATCATTCAGCCACACTTCAAATGATATTTTTTTAGAAAAGGGTATTTACCAAGATTACAGTATAGTAAGAATAGTGGGTAACAAAATATCCTGCTAAAAGCCCAGAACTTTTCCACAAATACACAGAGGACACTGGAACATTGGACTCTAATGGTAGAGAACATGTATGGCCAAAGGATAAACTCACAATCTAGTGGAAGACGTTTCTTGAATCTATAGCTGACATTCCTCTCTGATGAAAGGGGTTACAGTCCCTAAAGCTGTGTTTCCCTCAGGTGTCTGTCTTTCTATACCTATCTATGAATGTGTTTTTTCTCAGTGCCTTTCTCTGCTCCTGATTGGATACACTGTTTCTGATTGGCCAGTCTCTCCAATAACACAGCCAGTGGGGCAGTAGAAAGGAAGTATAACCCTCCCTCTGTGATCAATCATACATACTTTTGTCTTCTTAAGGCATTTGTAAGTGTGGAGTCCTCCACCATATGAATGTGTTACTCCTAGACTCTTTCAATGGTGAAATTCCTCTACTATATAAACCCCCAGGGTTGTGCTTGGCTTATTTGGTTAGCCAATCCTTGACCCAACTAAAGAGGAATTCACACCTTGTAAAGAGATCACAGGGCATAAGCCATCTTGTTCACACATTTTAAACTTCATCAAATGTGATCACCCTTATGTTTAACACCTTATAATTACATTAATTGGCCTTTCTACCCAACTCCAACTCACATTGGGGATTGGGTCCCCAGAGAGCAGCTACCTACTACTCTTGGTATTTTTAGGAGCAATCCTAAGGACCTAGATTTCTAGTACTACCATTTATGAGCCCCTACCAGTGTGTTTCTACTTGGTTATCAGGCAGTAGCTTCAATTAGCTTTTAGAAAAGGGCATTTACTAAAGTGGTATAGTAAGAACGATTGGTAAATAAAAAAAAACCTCCCCCAGGATACTCAAGGTCCCTAGTGAAAATTGGATCAAACTCCAAGTACAAAAGTAGTGAGGCACATGGATAGGGGCCACATGTGGCAAAGGGGTATCTTATAAGTGCTGACACTGGGATCTCATTTCTCTCTTTGTGGAGTAATTATGAAATTCCCCATTGGTGCAGCTCTTGTCTGAACTCTGGGGATCAATGACTTCCTAGAATCCCCATAGCTAGTTCTCTTCACCATGAGGGAATCTCACTCTGAACCTGACACAGTCCTTAATCTTTCCACATCTGTAAGCAAGGGCTTCTTCTGTCAGTGGACACTGAAATTCCAAACTGGCATCTTGCTTTATGTGATGGACCCCAAGATATGGCTCATTCTTTTAGCGAAGCAAAAGATATTTCCTGTGTGGTACTATTTGTTTTTATCCAATGATCAAAGTACTTTATTACTCTCAAATTGATTAATTGTGTGCTCATATATAGTTTGTTTTTCTGTCCTAATTCAAAGTTTTGTGTAGTTCTAGCTAACCCCTGTTCTCTTTATTTTTGACGTGAAATCAGGATATAGAAAATGTTTAGGTAAGAAAGGAACAAAGTTTATTACAGTGTTATTGGACACGGTAAGAAAGGAAAGTTGGGGAAAGTTAGGGAAAGTTGGGGAAAGTTGGGGAAAGAGGAGATCTATTGGGGGAATTTCCTATAGTCCTTGAAGAAGTGACTATAACCAAGAGCATCAGTCTTCTCTTCGATGATATTTGCAAGATTCAATGACCTATCTCACTCTTTCCCTTTTCTGCTGAAGCCCAATTCTCCTTTCAGTTTTTTCTTTTCATTTCTCCTTTGAGTTGTTGCTTTTATGCATATCTCTTTAGCTTATTAAGTCCCAGGAGGGTGATGAATGCCATTGCCCAGCAGCTACTGCTGTTTCTGCTCAATTCTTGCAATACCTGCTCCTTCTCCTTTCAGGCTCTATGTGTGTGTGTGTGTGTGTGTGTGTGTGTGTGTGCCTCCTTTTAAGAATACCCAAGCATGACTCAAATCTGCTCAAAGATCTCAAAAGTCCTAACTTGCTCTTAGGGCTGAAAGGGAATGCTTGTCCATCTAAACTACAAATCCCAGGATGCTAGTCAGCTTCCAAAAACCTATTGCATTCTCCCCAGGGTTTAGAACTTTGCAGTCCCTTGGAAAATCAGCTGTGGTACACTTGGCATTTAGATATTCAAAACTGAATTTGTGGTCTAGTTTTCATATACAAATACTTAAAAAAAAGCTATGTATACCATAGCTCATTTCTTATAGTTACATCATTTCAGTCTTTATGAAAGTACATCAGAAGCATACTTTTACTTGCATCTTTTTTGTAGTGTCCACAAGAAAATTAAAACTTGAAATAGAACACACAAAATAACCTACACAGGCCAAACTAGGTCCCACATTCTTAATAGTATTAGTCAAAAAGTCATGGTACAATATTGGTTCAACAGGACTGATGATGAGACATTTCTCCTCTCAGAAGAGAAGTGATAGATTATAGATACAGATTGAGGCATGATCTTTCAAAAGGTCCAAGGCATTGATTTGCTTTGCTTAACTATATTCCATTATTCCAAAAAAGAAGTTTTCTATGGAATGGGGAAGAGGGACATTGGGAGGTGGCTGTGATTTTTTTCAAAGCATCAGTAAAATTTATTCTTTAAAAATCATGTTACCTAATCTCTGGGAGCTTATATAAAACATAGGTTATGTCTATGAAAATAGTCATACAGATACAATTGCAATATGTAGTCATTCCAATTCACTACTGCTTTCTAATGGAGTCTTATGATGTTTCCGTTTTGCAACATTCACTAGCCATAGTGAATTAGAATGCCTAGGTATAGATACCACCATACACACACACACATAATTAGATCAGTGTCACACAAAGTTTACAAAATTATTCAATTACCAAATTTTATTTAGCTGGACAAATGTATTAACTTTTTAATATATAGTAAGTCCACATCATTCCTTTTTGGTCATTCCCACTTCCCACCAGTTGCTGCCTCTGTATATTTTTAAAAAACACAAGTACTAGATGACAGAAAATATTCCTCATAAAAACAGAAGCTCCCATGAGCTACAAATGAGAAGAGAAGCAGAGAACATTACATTTCTTTTAAGCTCACATTCTGATTTTGATCTAAGATCTTAATTCTTCTGACATAGGACCTGATTTCTTTTAGCTATTAGGTAAATGGTTATTTTCACATACATCCAGGAAAATCATTATATGATAAGACTGGAAAGGTTCTTGCACCCTCCTCTGCCTATAGGCATAATCGCCTCAGCAAATGTGAAAAGCAGAATTCTTCTTAAGGCTAATTAAGGAGAGCCCATTCCTTTATTTAGCAAACTCCACCATCAGGAATTTTTTTTTGTTTTGTCTAATTTAAATAACCTATGCCTCAGGATGAATTTTAGAGGGGAAGGAACCCTAGAGATCATCAAGTTTCTATTTCCTCTTAGAACATCTGGTCACTAATTCTACCGAATAGCCCTTTAGAGACTTTAAGATAGGAATTAAGCTCCCTCTCGACTTTCCCCTTTCTGGACCCAATGATTTTTGTTCTTTCAACCTTGGCCTGTAGGTTTAATCACCCACATCTTTAATTACCCACATAGCTTTCTTCTGAACCCAATCCTCTTAAATCATGGGGCTCAGAACTGGGCTCTTATAAGGAACCAGTAAATGCTCACTATAATGAGAGGATTACAGTATAATTCCCTTCTCATACACATTGTATAATTATAAACTTACTATCGCATAACCCCACCCCTTTAACAACTATGCTACACTAATGAATTATGTTCAGCTTGTAATGAACTGACCTTAGAGCTTTTATACATGACCAATCATTTCCCCATCTCGTATCTGTAAAATTTGTTTTTTCATCTTACATGTGCTATTCTCCAGATCGTTATTAATCTTTGTTCCGAACACTTGTGACAAGTTCTCAAATTACTAATGTAATTTTTATTCTAATCCTGTCCTTTAAAGTACTAGTCATCTTTCCCATTCTTTTGCTTCATGCCATCTGCAAACTTAATGAATGTGCAAACTGTATTGCATCATCCAAATCACTTAGGAAAATATTAAACAACCTAGGCTGAGAACAAGTGCTTTTGCTTAAAGACATATAATGTCCCTACAAAACTGGCAGTAATGCATAATCAATCAATCTCTGAATATAGCTCTTTATCCCATTGTGCATCCACCTAATGACATGTAGCTACTTGCTTTGGTTACTGTATGATTTGGTTGCTTGCGCCTTTGTAAAAAATTTCTGGTTGCAATCACCAAATTCGGGAGATCATTGATAAAGAAAGTCTTATGAAATCATACCCTATCACCAGGTTGGATTTGTGTCAGAAATGCAGAAGTGGTGCAGAATTGGGAAAATTATAAATATAAAATACCACATTAATAACAAAAACAATAAAATAATTATGTCAGCAGATGCATTGACACTGTCAGTAGACTGGTAAGAAAAATTTGAGATAATAAGCATAGGCAAAGAAGATATAAAAATTCTTTCTTTTTTGAAGATGATATGATAGTCTACAAAGAAAATACCAGAGGGTCAACCATTAAACTAATTGTATAAGAACTTTAGCAAAGTAGCAGGATGTAAAATAAACCAATATAAATCATCAGGCCTAATGACTATTACCAATAAAATCCACTAACAAAAGACAGAGAAATTGCATTCAAAAATAACTACAGAATGCATAAAATATCACAGAGTTCATTTATTAAGGCACAGGAACTAAATGAACATCACTACAAAACACTTTTTGTAGAAATAAAAGAAGAACTAGATAATTGGAGAAATATTAATTGCTCGTGGCTGGGCTATGTTAATATAATAAACATAAAAGACTTCTAGACAAGATAGCTACCTAAATAGAGGCAAGAAGATCAGCTTTCCCATACTTACCCTAGCAAAACCATACCAGGCTGAATAAAATGATCAAGAAAATACCAGTGAACCAAAAAACATACTTTTTTTGTGTGGTACAAAACCATAGAACAGGAGGGCCCATAAAAAAGTAGAAAATAGAGTGGAATATGTTATGTAACCTAATCAAGTCTGTTGTAAACAATTAAGGGAAATTAACTCCTGAGATCTCTCAGAAAGAAGAGGGTCTGAGAGAATGGATGAGATGGCAAAGGGAGGGATTTGAAACAGGCAAAAAGTGGGAAAGGTGGTATAGGATTTAGTGTTGGAAGGGAATCCTACTGAAGAATACTCTCATGGGAGGAGAAACATAGTCTGTAATGGGAGATGAGGACTTTACAAGAGATATAATCTACAAAGATTTGATGCTTAGAGAGACCATACCTGTGAGAGTATTGTACCTCTATAGACAGTATCTTCCCTAAGAAGAACAGGAATCAGAACTTTTAGAGAAACCGAAATACAGAAAAGTGGGAAGGCATGAACTCAGAGAGCAGATCTCATGGTAAATGGGGAAGAAAATGATGATAGGGAGGGAGAGGGAGTAGAAATGTACCCTACGATCAAGGAACACAGAAAAATCTCTACCATGTTGCAATACTTTTATCTTCTCTAACTCCTATAGAAATAGATACTTCTAAAAGTGAGGCACAAAAGGGGAGAAGGGAGCAACATCTATATAGGACAATAATATAGAAATTGCAAAAACAGAGGAACTAAAAATAGGTATTTTAGGAGCTGTAATTCCATGAGGAACACAAAGACTAAAGAAGGAATAAAAAAGGACCACGAATCAAATAATAAAAGTTTAGAATAATCGAAAAGGGAAATCCTTTTTAGAAAAAGGTGCAGAAAATAAAGGAGGTGAGAGGAAGACGATTATTACTTAACTATTTAATCGAGAGAGAAAAAAGAGAGGATGAATTAGGTGACTAGATAAAAGAAATTGACAAGCTAAATAAAACTTCAAAACTAGGGACAAATCGAAGGGGAGGGAGATGTTGAAGGTGAGGCAAAGAAAATCAGTGACAAGGTTGCCTTAAAGTAGATTTAGAAAAAAAAACAAGCTGAAAAGACAAAGCAATGTCTTTGAAGAAGAGAAACAACAACAAAAAACCTTAATTCAGAAAAAAAATTACTAGAGAGAAATGGAGGAAAATATAACCCCAATTCTCAGAACTTTAAATGTGAATGAATTAAATAATACAATAAAATGAGAGTGAAAGTTTAGATAAGAAAAAAAACCACAATCTGTTGCTTACAAGAAACACATCTAAAATACAAAGATATATACAGAATAACAATGAGAGACTGGAACAAAATTTACTATGCATAAAGTGAATAAAAATAAAACAAGAAGGTTAAAATCATGCTATCAGAGCAAAAATAAAAATTCACAGCATAAAGAAATATAAGCAAAGACTCTATTTACATCATGCTTAAAGGAATTATAGACAACAAACCAACATCAATATTAAAGTAGTATACTACAAATGTCTTAACATTAAAATTCATAAAAAGAAAAATTAACTGAATTATAAGAAGACAAAGACTGTAATACAATTATAGCAGGGTATTTTAAGAGAGGAAACTCCCTCTCTCAGTTTTGGACAAATATAATGGAAAGAGAAAGAAAAAGGAAAATATGAAATTGGACAAATTCCTGGAGAAACTAGAGCTAAAAGACATGTCATTTTCTAAATGGGACTGCTAAAGAATATACATATTTCTCAGCACCATGTCAAACTTTTACAAAAACTGAACACATATTAGGACACAGATATTGCAAACAAATGTAAAAGGCAGAAAGAGTAAACACATGCTTTAAATAACCTAATGCTATAGAGATAGTAATCAGTTCAGGGCATACAAACAAAGACATAGATCCAAATGGAGACTTAACAATTAAATCCTAAATAATGAGTAGGTCAAATAAAAAATCATAGAAACAATTAATAATCATGTGAAAGAAAATGATAAAGAGGAAACAATATACTAAATTTTTTGGGATGCAGCAAAAGCAATCTACAGAGGAAAAAATATATCCCTAAAAATATATTAACAAAATTAAAAAGGAGTGAACTGAATTTTCATTTTTAAAAATTAGAAAGCCAACAAATAAGCAATCATTAAATAAGCATAAAAGAACAGATTCTGAAAATTAGAAGAGAAATAAACTCAAAACCAAAAAGACCATTAAAATGATAAACAAAACTGAGAGCTAGTTTTTTGAAAAAATTAACAAAATGGATAAAACTCTAGCCAACTTGATTAAAAAGAAGAGGGCAGAAAATCAAAACTTAAATAGCAAATGAAAATGGTGAAAGTGCAATACCAGAAATAGTTATCAGAACCTTCTATATATAATTATAGGCTAACAAAACTGAAAACACAGAAGAAATAGAGAAGTACCTTCAAAAATATAAGATGTCCAAACCAACAGAAGACAAAATATAGATCTTCACTAATAAATTCTCAGAAAAAGAAATAAAAGTAGCTGTTAAAGAACTAGCAGAGGAAACAACTCCTGGTTCTGATGGATTCACGAAAGAATTCTATCAAACTTTTAAAGAGCAATTTGATCAACATTGTATAAATTATTTTCAAAAATTGAGAAAGAACACATTCAATAAGGATAAATTGGAAACAAAATAACATAATTGTAAATAACTCGTGGGCCAAAAAACAAATTATAGAAACAAGAAAATTTTGTCAGAAAAGGACAATAATGAGACAACATGCCAAAATTTCTGAGATACAGCTAAAGCAGTTCTAAGGGGGAAAATTATAACTTTCTATGTTTTTTATCAAAAAAAGGAAAAGGAAATAAATTAATTAATTTGGAATGCCAATTCAAAAACTTGAACAATAAGAAATCCAAAATGCCCAATTAATTAACAAACTAGAAATTCTTAAAATTAAAGAGGAGATGAATAAAATTTAAAGCAAAAGGATCATAGAACTGGCAAATAAATATTGAGATTTTTTAAATGAATAAAATAGACAGTTAACCTGATTTTTTAAAAGACAGAAGAAAACCAAATTGTTTACATTGAAAATTAAAAAGCAGAACTTAAAATAGTTGAACAGGAAATAAGGGAAATTATTAGAAACTATTTTGCTAGCAAGACTGTAGAGGAAATAGGTGAATGCTCGCAAAAATATAAATTATAAAGATTATCAAAATAAACCAACTACTTAACCCAATATCTGAAAAAGAAATTGAATAGACCATAAAAGAACTCCCAAATAAAAAATTCAAGCACCAGATGGATTCACAAATAAATTCTATCAAACATTCAAAGATTAATTAATTCCAGTACTATAGAAATTGTTTGCAATAATTAAAAAGCATCCTTTCAAATACTTTCTATGATACCAATGTGGTGTTAATACCTAAACCTGGAAAATACAAAGCAGAGATACCAAACTACAGAGCAATATGCCTAATGAACACTGATGTAAATATTTTAAGTGAAATCTTAGCAAGTAGACTATAAAAATATACTAGAAAGATTATACACTATAACCAGGTTAGGTCTATACCAGGATGCAGGGTTGTTTCAACATAAATAAGACTACAATTATGTTAGTAATATAAATAATAAAAACCACATGAAGATATCAACTGAAAAAGCTTTTAACAAAATCCAATACTCCCATTAAAAATACTAGAAGTCACAGGAATAGGAGGAAAAGCCAAGATGATAGAGTAGCAGAAAGAAATACAGCTGATCCCTGCCCTCCACCCACTCACCCAAAAGAAATTCTCCAAACAGATCTAGAAAATTTATAAGAGCAATTTTAAGGAAAAAGTCACATAATTTTTCCAGACCAAACCAGTGAAGGGAGAAAGAGGTCTTGACATATGATGTGGCTAATAGCATGGGGCCTACAGAGCACTCTAGTGCAAGGGAGAGGGTATGCACCAAGGCAAGAGGAGATCCCAGACACATTAGGGCACAACAGGATGAGCTGCCAGCTTTGTAATTTACTACTCAGGTCTGGATCACACCTCCAGAGCAGAATGAAGAGGCACTTGCCTTCCTTCTGGGGTAAAGAGCAGTTGCAGGTCCTAGGATATGCACTTACAAAGAAGCAAGTTCAGAAGGGAGGAGCAGCAGCTGAGATCCCAGGAGCAGAACAGGGTCTCAATTCTAGCTTCTGGCCCAGTCTGAAGCCTGCAGAGGAATAACGAGGTCAACCAGAATCCCAAACCAAAGGGGAGCTTACAGTTCCATCACTGAACCAGCAGGGTTTGCTAGCTGGCAGATCTACTCTTGTTCAGTCCATTCTTGCTCAGACCCAAACCAAGGAATTTACAGAGCTCAGACCAGGGGTGAGGGACAGCAATCAGACTTTGCCCTGAACCAGACCACTTTAAGAGCACTTGAAAGTCTGTAGGTCCCTAGTCTGAATTGTCTCTAAGCTCCTGGAATAACACAACACTCAATACCCTAAGAAAGCAGGACCAATCTACACCTTCCACCCAGAAGTGCACAGAGCCCAGCTCTAACAAAAAGTCCAAAGTCTGGAAGTAGGCTGGAAGAATGAGGAAAAAAAAAAAGAATCCCACCATAAAGAACTATTATGGTGATTGAGATGCTCAAGACATAAACCCAAAAGAAGGGGATGATTCTAAAACATCTGCAAGATCAAAGCATACTATTTTCACTTAATTTTTTCAAGCTTTTTTCCCCTTTTGTTCTGTTTCTTCTTTCACAACATGACTAATATGGAAATATGTTTTACATGATTGCACATATATAATCTATATGGAATTGCTTACCATCTTAGGGAGGGAGGAGGAGGAAGGGGAGGGAGGAGAGGGAGAGAAGGAGAACATTTGGAACTCAAAATTGTATTTAAAAATGAATGTCAAAAATTGTCTTTACATGTAACTTCTTAGAAAAATGTAATTTTTTTAAATCTGCAAGAAAAACACAGCTAGGGCATAAATTCAATTAAAATTCCTGGAAAAGGTGAAAAAAAGAATTTTAGAATGAATATAAAATGTTTTATAAATAAAATGAAAGTGCTAGAGGAAAAATTAGAAAAGAAATGAGAGCCAAAGAAGAAAAAAATTGTAAAGGAAATTAACAGCGTAGTATATGAGATATAAAACCTTGCCCAAGCAACAAACTCCCTGAATGTTACAGTAGTCCAACTAGAAGCAAATGAGACAAAAGAAATATTCTGAAAAAATCCAAAGACTGGAAAAGTGGAAGAAAATATAAAGTTATTTCATCGCAAAAACAATGACCTGGAAAACAGATTGGGGAGAGATAATTTAAGAATCATTTGACTACCTGAAAGCTATGACCAAAACAAGAGACTAGATACCATATTTCAAGAAATCTTAAAAGGTAACTGGTCAGATCTCTTAGAACCAGAGCACCAAGTGGAAATGGAATATATCAGTCACCCCAAAATGAAAACTCCCAGGAATTATATCACCAAATTCCAGAGCTTCCAATTAAAGAAAAAATACTGCAAGGCAGCCAGAAAGAGAGAATATATGTACCTAGAAGCCACAATCAAGATCACAGAAGATTTAGAAAACTTCATAGTGATCAAGGAAAAGAAAGCTGATGAAAAGAAGTTGATGTTACAGAAGGGACAGGACATAAATTTATAGCCAAGAATAAGCTACTCAACAAAGCTGAGTATAATCCTACAGGGACAAACACGGATTATTGATGAAATATGGGACTTCCAAGAATTCCTGGTGAAAAAAACTAGCACTACATAGGAACTTTGAAGTTCAAACACAAGATTCAAGAGAAAACATTTTTAAAAAGTAAATGTGAATGAAAAATCATGAAGGACTAAATAAAGGAAAACTTCTTATATTCTAATATGGGGAAATGATACATTTGTCTTTTCTGAACATTATCATTAACAGGGGTCATATAGGGAGTTTAGTTAGAGAGAAGGACTAGAGAAGGTTTTGTTATGTGTCTATGATCTTAAGAGAAGAATAGGAAAAGGAATACACTAGGGGAAAGAGAAAGGAAGGTTAGGACAAATTATCTCAGATAATTAGGGTGCAGGAGCAGACATTTGTACAAAGAGGAGAGAGTAGGCAAGAATTTCTGGCACTTGAATCTCACTCTCATCTGAACTGGTCAAAGAAAGGAAGAATACATGTACACATACATACACATACACAGAATTTGGCACAGAAATATATTTCACTCAACAGGAAAATAGAAGGAAAAGGGGAGAAGGGAAAAGAGAGAATTAGAAAGGTGGTAATCTGAAGTGATATTCTGAAGCAAAAAACAACAACAACAAAACATAAAGGTTGTACAAAAAATATTTATAACTCTTTTGAGGTGGCAAAGGATGGGAATCTAAGGGTATGCCCATTAATTAGAGAATATCTAAATAAGTCATGGTTTATGGATGTGATAGAGCGCTATTGCTCTGTAAGAAATGATAAAGCAGATGGTTGTGGAGAAACCTAGGAAGACTTCTATGAATTCATGCAGAGAACCAGGAGAACAATTTATACAATGACAACAACATGATAAAGGCAAATGCTTGGAAAGAATTAAGAATTCTGATCATAGTAACTACCAACTTTAATTCCTGAGGACTAATGACAAAACATGTGACTCATTTCCTGATAAAGAGGTGGTCTCAGAGTACAGAATAAGATATATATTTAAGTGTGGTCAATGCAGAAATTTCTTGTGCTTGATTATATGTATTTGTAGCACTCTTTTTTCTTTTGTTCTCAATTGGATAATGGAGAGAAAGCAGACTTTTGCTGAGCGAAGGCAAGAGCAAAAAGTTAGAAGCCATTCCAGTAATATCAGTGGTAAAATAAAGGTGTTCATTATTGCCACAATTTAACATAGTGCTGGATATGCTAGCTGTAGCAATAAAAGAAGAAAAAGAAATTGAAGCAATAAACATATAAAGAGAAAAAATATCACTTTTTGCAGATGATATGATGGCATATTTTAAAAACCCCAGAGAGTCAACTGAAAATTAATTGAAATAACTTCAGCAAAGTCGCAGGATATAAGATAAACCCACATAAGTCATTATCATTCTCATATATAACCAACAAAACCTAGCAAGAAGAGCTAAAAAGAAATTCCATTTAAAATAACCAAAGAAGCTATAAAATACCTAGGAGTATATTTCCTAAGATTCACCCAGAGACTATATAAAACTGATTATAAGACACTCTTTATAGAAGTAAAGACAGACCAAATAATTGGAGAAATGTTGATTGCTCATGGGTAGGTTGAGCCAATATTATAAAAGACAACGTTATCTAAATTTATTTACGTATTGAGTGCTATACCAAGAGAATAGTTTATACAAGTAGAAAAATAACATCAAAACTCATATAGAGGAACAAAAAGTCAAAAATCTCAAGGTAAATAATGAAAAAATAGGAAAGGGGCATAGCAGAACAAGGTCTTCAACTGTATCACATATTAGTAACCATTTAAGTGATTTGGTACTGGTTAAGAAATAGAGAGGTTGATCAGTAGTTCATATGCACACAAAATACAGAAGCCAACAAACATAATAGCATACTGTTTGATACACACAAAGACCATGGTTATTGGGGGGAAGGACTTATTAATTGATTTTAACAAAACTTGTGGGAAAACTGGACAGCAGTCTGACAGTAATTAGGCTTAGACTAACACCTCATACCATATGTCAAGATAAGCACCAAATGAATACATGACAGACATAAAAAGTTGCATTATGAATAAATTCTAGCTACAAAAAAGAAACGACCTTTTGGGTCTATGGATAGGTAAAGAGTTCACTACTAAATAAAGGACAGACAAGTCCACAAGAAATAAAAGGAAAAATTTTGATTAAATAAATATTTAAAGTTTTTGCAAAAAAAAAATCTAATAGGTTAAAAGTTATGTGGAAGGGGGCAGAGTCAAGATGGTGGCAGGAAAGCAGGGGCTTGCTTAAGCTCTCCCCCAGGTCCCTCCAAACACCTGTTAAAAATGGCTCTGAACAAATTCTAGAGTTGCAGAACCCACAAAATAGCAGAGGGAAGCAGGGCTCTAGCCCAGGACAGCCTGGATGGTCACTGGCAAGGGTCTATCACACAGAGCTGGGAGTGGAGCACAGGGCAGCCCAGTGTGGGCTGCACCAGGACCAAACAGACCAGAGCTGGGTGAAACAGGCCAAAGGGCCCTTAATCATCGAGCTGTAGCAGTTACGAGACTTCTCAACCCACAAACACCAAAGACAACAGAGCAGGTTAGTGGAAAAACTGCTGGATCAGAGTGAGAAGAGTGCTTGCCTGGCACCAGCCCCTGGGGTGGCAGAGGTGGTGCAGTTCTGCAGCTGCTTCCAGAGCTCCAGCTCACATTGCTTCCAGCCCCAGGCCCACCCAATGGGAGGAATTAAGCAGCGGATCAGAGTGGGAGTACAGAGCCTGCTTTGCCCTGCTTGGATATAGGTCAAGGTCCTAGTTAGCAGTTCTTGGGGGAGGAGGAGTGCTGGTATGGCAGAGCTTGCTGTGTAGAAGTAGATCTGATAACAGTAGCACAGCCCCTAAAGCTTGGGACAAGGTACTCTCTACTGTACAAGCAGTCATACCCTGACAAAAAGCTCAAGGGTCAAGTAATTGGCTGGGAACATGACCAGGCAGTGAAAATAGACTCAGACTCAGACTTTAGAATCTTTTTTTGGTGACAAAGAAGATCAAAACATACAGCCAGAAGAAGTCAACAAAGTCAAAGAGCCTACATCAAAAGCCTCCAAGAAAAATATGAATTGGTCTCAGGCCATGGAAGAGCTCAAAAAGGATTTGGAAAAGCAACTAAGAGAAGTAGAGGAAAAATTGGGAAGAGAAATGAGAGTGATGCAAGAAAACCATGAAAAACAAGTCAATGATTTGCTAAAGGAGACCCAAAAAAATACTGAAGAAAATAACTTCTTAAAAAATAGACTAGCCCAAATGGCAAAAAAGCTCCAAAAAGCCAACGAGGAGAAAAATGCCTTAAAGGGTAGAATTAGCTAAATGGAAAAGGAGGTCCAAAAGACCACTGAAGAAAATACCAGTTTAAAAATTAGATTGGAGCAAGTGGAAGCTAGTGACTTTATGGGAAATCAAGATATTATAAAACAGAACCAAAGGAATGAAAAAATGGAAGACAATGTGAAATGTCTCATTGGAAAAACCACTGACCTGAAGAATAGATCCAGGAGACATAATTTAAAAATTATTGGACTACCTGAAATCCATGATCAAAAAAAGAGTCTAGACATCATCTTTCAAGAAATTATTAAGAAAAACTTCCCTGATATTCTAGAACCAGAGGGTAAAATAGAAATTGAAAGAATCCACCAATCACCTCTTGAAAAAGATCCCAAAAAGAAAACTCCTAGGAATATTGTCACCAAATTCCAGAGTTCCCAGGTCAAGGAGAAATATGTAAGCAGCCAGAAAGAAACAATTTGAGTATTGTGGAAACACAATCAGGATAACACAAGATGTAGCATCTTCTACGTTAAGGGATCAAAGGGCTTGGAATATGATATTCCAGAGGTCAAAGGAGCTAGGATTAAAACCAAGAATCACCTACCCAGCAAAACTGAGTATCATGCTCCAAGGCAAAATATGGATTTTCAATAAAATAGATGACTTTCAAGCTTTCTCAATGAAAAGACCAGAGCTGAATAGAAAATATGACTTTCAAACACAAGAGTCAAGAGAATCATGAAAAGGTAAACAAGAAAGTGAAATCATAAGGGACTTAATAAAGTTGAACTGTTTTGTTTACATTCCTACATGGAAATATGACATGTGAAATTCATGAGACCCTTCTCAGCATTAGGGTAGTTGAAGGGAATATACATATATATATATATATATAGACAGAGGGCACAGGGTGAGTTGAAGATGAAGAGATGATATCTAAAAAACAAAATAAAATTAAGGGGTGGGAGAAGAATATATTGAGAGAGGGAGAAAGGGAGAGATGGAATGGGGTAAATTATTTCACATAAAAGTGCCAAGAAAAAGCAGCTCTGTTGGAAGGGAAGAGGGGGCAGGTGAGGGGGAATGAGTGAATCTTGCTCTCATTGTGTTTAACTTGAGGAGGGAATAACATACACACTCAATTGGGTATACCACCCCACAGTAAAGAAGGAGGAAGGGGATAAAAAAAGGGGGGACGATAGAAGGGAGGGCAGATAGGGGGAGGAGGTAATCAAAAGCAAACACTTTTGAAAAGGGACAGGGTCAAGGGAGAAAATGGAATAAAGGGGGACAGGATAGGATGGAAGGAAATATAGTTAGTCTTTCACAACATGACTGTTATGAAAGTGTTTTGCATAATGATACATGTGTGGCCTATGTTGAACTACTTGCCTTCTTAGGGAGGGTGGATGGGGAGGAAAGAGGGGAGAGAATTTGGAACTCAAAGTTTTAAAAGCAGATTCTCAAAAAAAAAGTTGTTTTGCACGCAATGGGGAACTAAGATATACATGCAATGGGGCATAGAAATCTGTCTTGCCCTACAAGAAAGTAAGGGGAAAGGGGATGGGGGGGGTGGGGTGACAGAAGGGAGGGTTGACTGGGGAATGGGGCAATCAGAATATAGGCCATCTTGGAGTGGGGGGAAGGGTAGAAATGGGGAGAAAAATTGTAACTCAAAATCTTGTGGAAATCAATGCTGAAACTAAAAAATATTAAATAATAAAATATAGAATTAATTAAAAAAAAAGCTATGTGGAAAACAGGGAATGGTGGGGGGGGCAGATCTTTGCAACAAGTTTCTCGTGAGGAAAAAGTCTCAATTCAAAACTATTTAAAGAACTGATTCAAATCTATAAAACTGGGACAGCTAGGTGGCGCAGTGAGTAGAGCACTGGCCCTGGAGTCAGGAGGACCTGAGTTCAATTCCAGCCTCAGACATTTGACACATGTACTAGTTGTGTAACCTTCGGCAAGTCACTTAACTCCAATTGCCCTGCCTAAAAAAAATCTATAAAACTGGGGTTCATACCCCAAATAGAAAAACTGTCAAATTATATGAATGAGCATTTTTCCAAGATAGAAATCTAAGCTATAACATACATGAATATATATAAGTTATGATATAAAAATACTCTACATCAGTAATAATTGGAAAAATGCAGTTTAATGCAATTTTCAGGTTCTACCTCTAATCTATTAGACTGGCAAAGAGGACAAAAGAGGAAAATTACAAATTTTGAAGGGGCTGTGGGAAAACATGAACATTAGTGCACTGTAGGTAGATCTATGGTCTGGCCATTCTGAAAAGCAATTTGGAAATATTTCCCCAAAGTTAATTAACTATGTATAATCTTCGACCCAATTATACTAGTAAGCTGGGTCTAGTAAACCTATATCCTAAAGAAAGTTACTAACTAGTAAGCCTATATCCCAAAGGAAAAATTTAAGGAGTAAAGGAATCTAATGTACAAAATCATTTATAATATCTCTTTTAGTGATAGCCAAAAATTGGAAACTAAGGGAGTATCTTCCTATAATATCTAAACAAATTGTGGTATATTGATGTAACAAAGTACTGATGAAATCGTAAAATGATGAAATGATGAAATGGACAATTTCAGAGAAAACTAAGAAGATTTTTGTGAACTTACACGTAGTGGAGTGAGCAAAACTAGGAGAACAAGGTATACAATGACAACATTTTAGATAGAAACAAATTTGAAAGAATTTTTAAAATTCAATTTTATTTTATATTCAGTTCCAAATTCTGTCCCTCTCCCTCCTCTACCCATTGAGAGGGCAAGAAAAATAAAATTCATTACAAATATGCATAGATATTTTTTAAAAGTCTGCATTAGCCATGTTCCAAGAAAAGAAAATGAAAAAGAAAGAAACAGAACACAATATGCACTGTGAGTCCATCAGCTCTCTTTTTGGAGCTGGACAGCATGTTTCATCATGAGTTCTTTAGTTGGTCATTGTGTTGATCAGTTACTAAGTTTTTCAGAAGTAATTATCCTCATTATGTTTCTGTTACTGTATAAACTGTTCTGCTCACTTTACTTTGCATCAGTTCATACAAGTCTTCCTAGTAGCTGGGTTTTTTAAGACTTTATAACTCTGATCATTGCAGTGGTAAACTATGAGTACAAAAGAATAAAGATGAAACATGCCAGTCACTTCTTGACAGAGAGGCAATGAGCTTAAAATTGAGGAAAAGACACATTTTTAGACATGATTAAAGTGGGAAATTTTTTGCTGGCCTATGTAAATATGTATTGAGGGATTTGGTTTTTGTTTTATTTTGTTTTTTAATTTTGGAGAGGTGAAATGAGAGGGACAGATTAATAAAAAAAATTACTTGCTACTTGTTTTTTTTTAATTTAAAGGGAGAAAAAACTCTACCAAACTCCTTTCATGAGACAAAATATCCCTAATACCGAAACTAGGTAAAGATAAAGCAAAGTAAAATGATAGACCAATATCATTTATGAATATTGTTCCACAATTTTTAAATAAAATCTTATCAGACTATAGAAATTTACCTAAGAAATCATTCATTATAATCAAGATGATTTAACCTAATGAAGCAAGGATGGTTAAAATATTAGTAAAGTGATCAACATAATTAATGACATTAAAAAATATATCCAAAACCATGTGATTATTTTTACGGATGCAGAAGAAGCTTTTGTCAAAGTATAACACTCATTTATGCTAAAACTCTAAAAAATATAGGCATAATGAGACCTTTCTTAATAGCATAAAAAGTATCTACCTAAAATCAAAAGCAAGCATTATACACAATGGAAATATACTAGAAATACACTAGAAGAATTTCCAATTTATACAGGATGCCCACTCTCCCCAGTGTTATTTTAAATAGTTCTAGGAGTACTAGTAGTATGAATTAGATAAGAGAAAAGAGTAAAAGCATAAACATAGGCCCAGAGGAAATAAAACTAACACCTATTTGCTTTTGATATGTTGTTTTACTTAGAAAATCCTAGGGAATTAGCAAAGATATTAATTGAGACAATAGGGTCAGTAGAGTTATAGGTTACAAAATAAACCCACAAAAGTGATGGCATTTCTATATATAAACAAAATCCAAGATGAATCAAAAATTCAATAATAGAAAGGGAAATATAATTCAAAATAGCTATTAAAGTGCATAAAATATTTAGAGATTAATTTACTAAAGTATACAAAAGATTGAATTACAAAATTCATCTTAAAGAAATCAAGAACAGATAGAATGGAGTAAATTATCTCACATAAAAGTGGCAAGAAAAAGCAGTTCTGTAGGAAGAGAAGAGGAGGCAGGTGAGGGGGGAATGAGTGAATCTTGCTCTCATTGGATTTGACCTGAGGAGGGAATACCATACACACTCAATTGGGTATCTTATCCCACAGGAAAGAAGAAGGAAGAAAATAAAAAAGCAGGGATGATAGAAGGGAGGGCACATAGGGGAAGGAGGTAATCAAAAACAAACACTTTTGAAAAGGGACAGGGTCAAGGGAGAAAACTCAGTAAAGGGGGATAGGTTAGGAAGGAGCAAAATATAGTTAGTCTTTCACAACATGAGTATTATGGAAGGGTTTTACATAATGAGACGCATGTGTCCTATGTTGAATTGCTTGCCTTCTTGGGGAGGGTGGGTGAGAAGGGAAGAGGGGAGAGAATTTGGAACTCAAAGTTTTAAAAGCAGATGTTCAAAAACAAAAAAAAAAAAAGTTTTTGCATGCAACTAGGAAATAAGATACACAGGCAATGGGGCGTATAAATTTATCTTCCCCTACAAGAAAGGAAGGGAGAGGAGTGGGGTGACAGAAGGGAGGTCTGACTGGGGAATGGGCAACCAGAATATATGTCATCTTGGAGTGGGGGGGAGGGTAGAAATGGTGAGAAAATTCATAATTCAAACTCTTGTGAAAATCAATGCTGAAAACTAAATATATTAAATAAATTAAATAAATAAATATTTAAAAAGGGAATTAAGAACAAAGTAAATAGAGGACTATCCAGTGCTCAGGGCTTGGATAGGCCAATATAATAAAAATGATAATACTACCAAAGTGAATTTACAGTTTTCATGCTACACAATCAACCTATCAAAAGGGTACTTTATGGAACCCAATAAAATAAAAGCAAAATTCATTTGGAGAAACAAATGATATAGCTCATCAAGGAAAATTATTTTTAAAAGTAAGGATAATAGCATTTCTGGACGTCAAATGATATTATAAAGCAGCAGTCATTAAAACTATTTATTGTTGATTTAAAATAGAGAATTAGATTAATGAAACATAATAAAAAGTGAGAGTCTGAAACAAAGGTACTCACATCAATGTTCAGTACACTAGAAAACATAAATTACTTAGGAAAGCATTTCCTATTTGATGAAAAACACTTCTGGGAAAATTGGAAATGAGTCTCTCTTTTTTTAAAACACACACACACGCACATTCTATGTAGATGTGTAGATAGATGACAGATGGATAGATAATGAAACCCAAGCTACTTCCCAAAAGAGAAATGGTCAAAGGATATAAACAAAGATTTCTCAAAAGAAGAATGACAAACCATCAGCGACCATATGAAAGAATCCTCCAAAACATTAATAATGAGAAATGCAAATCAAAACCACCCTCAAGTTTCACACCACACACTGAAAATTGGCAAAGATGACAAAAGATGGGAATAGTCAATGCTAGAGGAATTGTGAGAAGATAGGCACACCAGTGCATTGTTGATGAAGGTGTAAATCAGTGCCACCATTTTCAAAAGTAATTTGGATTTAGGCAAATAAAGCAACTAAAATGTCCATACCATTTTACCCAGAGATTCCACTACTAGGCTTTTACCCCAAAGAGGTTTAAAAAGTCCCCTTATGTAGATGGCGGCTGGAAAGCAGGGACTACCATGAGCTCCCTGCCGAGTCCCTCCAAAAACCTATGAAAGATGGCTCTGAACCAATTCTAGAATGGCAGAACCCACAAAACAGCAGGGGGAAGCAGGGGTCCAGCCCAGGACAGCCTGGATGGTCTCTGGATGAGGTCTATCCCACATGGAGCTGGGAGCTGGGAGCAGAGTGGAGCAGAGCCCAGCATGAGCAGTGCGGACCAACCAGACCAGGAGCCAGGCAGAATGTGCCCTACCACCCTGAATCAGTGCGCTGCAAAAGTTACCAGACTTCTCAACCCACAAACACCAAAGACAGCAGAGAAGGTTAGTGGGAAAAGCTGCGGGAGTAGAAGGAGTTCGAGGTTCGGCTACCAGCCCCGGGGGCAGCGGAGGTGGGGCAGCTACAGCTACTCTTGCTTCCGGCCCTAGGCCCACCTGGTGGGAGGAATTAAGTGGCGGATCACAGCAGGAGTGCACAGCCTGCTGAAGATCTAAGCCCAGTTCAGGTTGGGGGTTCTTGGGGAAGGAGCAGTGCTGGTGTGGCAGAGCTGGCACATCCCCCCCAAACGTGGAACATAGAACTCTCTAGTCTACAAGCAGTCATACCCCACTGAAAAACTCAACGGTCAAGTTAGTTGGTTGGGAATATGCCCAGGCAGCAAAAACACACGCAGATTCAGTCTCAGACTTTGGATTCTTTCTTTGGTGACAAAGAAGACCAAAACATACAGACAGAAGAAGTTAACAAAGTCAAAGAGCCTACAACAGAAAACTCCAAGAAAAACATGAACTGGTCCCAGGCCATGGAAGAGCTCAAAAAGGATTTGGAAAAGCAAGTTGGAGAAGTAGAGGAAAAATTGGGAAGAGAAATGAGAAGGATGCGAGAAAACCATGAAAAACAAGTCAATGACTTGCTAAAGGAGACCCAAAAAAATACTGAAAAATACACTGAAGAAAACAACACCTTAAAAAATAGACTAACTCAAATGGCAAAAGAGCTCCAAAAAGCCAATGAGGAGAAGAATGCCTTGAAAGGCAGAATTAGCCAAATGGAAAAGGAGGTCCAAAAGACCACTGAAGAAAATACTACTTTAAAAATTAGATTGGAGCAAGTGGAAGTTAGTGACTTGATGAGAAATCAAGATATTATAAAACAGAATCAAAGGAATGAAAAAATGGAAGACAATGTGAAATATCTCATTGGAAAGACCACCAACCCGGAACATAGATCCAGGAGAGATAATTTAAAAATTATTGGACTACCTGAAAGCCATGATCAAAAAAAGAGCTTAGATATCATCTTTCAAGAAATTATCAAGGAGAACTTCCCTGATATCCTAGAGCCACAGGGCAAAATAGAAATTGAAAGAATCCATCGATCGCCTCCCCAAATAGATCCCAAAAAGAAATCTCCGAGGAATATTGTCACCAAATTCCAGAGCTCCCACATCAAGGAGAAAATACTGCAAGCAGCCAGAAAGAAACAATTTGAGGGGGCGGAGCCAAGATGGCAGCTGGTAAGCACGGACTGGAGTGAGCTCCATACCCGAGTCCCTCCAAAAACCTATAAAAATGGCTCTGAACCAATTCTAGAATGGCAGAACCCACAGAACAGCAGAGGGAAGCAGGGCTCCAGTCCAGGACAGCCCAGATGGTCTCTGGGTGAGCTCTATTCCACACGGAGCTGGGAGCTGGGAGCTGGGAGCTGGGAACGGAGTGGAGCAGAGCCCAGCCTGAGCGGCGTGGACGATCCAGACCAGAAGCCGGGAGGAGGGGGCCCTAGCGCCCTGAATATGTGAGCTGCGGCAGTTACCAGACCCCTTGACCCACAAACACCAAAGACTGCGGAGAAGGTTAGTGGGAAAAGCTGCGGGAGTGGAAGGAGTTCGCGGTTCGGCTTCCAGCCCCGGGGGCAGCGGAGGTGGGGCAGCTACAGCTGTTGTTACTTCTGGCTCCAGGCCCACCTGGTGGGAGGAATTAAGTGGCGGATCACAGCAGGGGTGCACAGCCTGCCGAAGATCTGAGCCCAGTCTGGACTGGGGGTCCTTGGGGAAGGAGGAGTGCGGCTCTGACAGAGCTGGCACCTCCCCCCCAAACGTAGAACATAGAACTCTGTAATCTACAAGCAGTCATACCCCACTGAAAAACTCAAGAGTCAAGTTAGTTGGTTGGGAATATGGCCAGGCAGCGAAAACGCGCCCAGATTCAGTCTCAGGCTTTGGATTCTTTCTTTGGTGACAAAGAAGACCAAAACATACAGCCTAAAGAAGACAACAAAGTCATAGAGCCTACAACCAAAGCCTCCAAGAAAAACATGAACTGGCCCCAGGCCATAGAAGAACTCAAAAAGGATTTGGAAAAGCAAGTTAGAGAAGTAGAGGAAAAATTGGGAAGAGAAATAAGAAGGATGCGAGAAAACCATGAAAAACAAGTCAATGACTTACTAAAGGAGACCCAAAAAAATACTGAAAAATACACTGAAGAAAACAACACCTTAAAAAATAGACTAACTCAAATGGCAAAAGAGCTCCAAAAAGCCAATGAGGAGAAGAATGCCTTGAAAGGCAGAATTAGCCAAATGGAAAAGGAGGTCCAAAAGACCACTGAAGAAAATACTACTTTAAAAATTAGATTGGAGCAAGTGGAAGCTAGTGACTGTATGAGAAATCAGGATATTATAAAACAGAATCAAAGGAATGAAAAAATGGAAGACAATGTGAAATATCTCATTGGAAAAACCACTGACCTGGAAAATAGATCCAGGAGAGATAATTTAAAAATAATTGGACTACCTGAAAGCCATGATCAAAAAAAGAGCCTAGATACCATCTTTCAGGAAATTATCAAGGAGAACTGCCTTGATATTCTAGAGCCACGGGGCAAAATAGAAATTGAAAGAATCCATCGATCGCCTCCTCAAATAGATCCCAAAAAGAAATCTCCTAGGAATATTGTTGCCAAATTCCAGAACTCCCAGATCAAGGAGAAAATACTGCAAGCAGCCAGAAAGAAGCAATTTGAGTATTGTGGAAACCCAATCAGAATAACCCATGATCTGGCAGCTTCTACATTAAGAGATCGAAGGGCTTGGAATGCGATATTCCGGAGGTCAATGGAGCTAGGATTAAAACCTAGAATCACCTACCCAGCAAAACTGAGTATCATGTTCCAAGGCAAAATATGGACTTTCAATAAAATAGAGGACTTTCAAGCTTTCTCAGTGAAAAGACCAGAACTGAATAGAAAATTTGACTTTCAAACACAAGAATCAAGAGAAGCATGAAAAGGTAATCAAGAAACGGAAATTGCAAGGGACTTACTAAAGTTGAACTGTTTTGTTTACATTCCTACATGGAAAGACTGATGAGTATGATTCATGAGACCTCAGTATTAGGGTAGTTGAAGGGAATATGCATAGCATATATATATATATATATATATATATATATATATATATATATATATGTTTATGTATATATATAAGTGAATGTGTATGTATGTATGTATCTATGTGTATATGTATGTATGTGTATGTATGTGCATATATATATATATGTAAAAGAGAGAGAGCAGACACAGGGTGAGTTGAGGTTGAAGGGAAGATAGCTAAAAGAAATAAAATGAAATTAAGGGATGAGAAAGTAACATACTGAGAGAGGGAGACAGGGAGAGATAGAATGGGGTGGATTATCTCACATAAAGATGGCAAGAGGAAGCAGTTCTATGGGAGGAGGGGAGAGGGCAGGTGAGGGGGGAATGAGTGAACCTTGCTGTCATCAGATTTGGCTTGAGGGGGAATACCATACATACTCAGTTGGGTATCTTACCCCACAGGAAAGAAGAGGGAGGAAGATAAAAAAAAAATAAAAGGCGGGGGGATGATGGAGTGGAGGGCAGATGGGGGTGGAGGTAATCAAAACAAACACTTTGGAAAGGGGACAGGGTCAAGGAAGAAAATTCAATAAAGGGGGATGGGTTGGGAAGGAGCAAAATGTAGTTAGCCTTTCACAACATGAGTATTGTGGAAGGGTTATACATAATAATACATGTGTGGCCTAGGTTGAATTGCTCAACTTCTTAGGGAGGGTGGGTGGGAAGGGAAGAGGGAAGGGAATTTGGAACTCAAAGTTTTAAAATCAGATGTTCAAAAACAAAAAAAGTTTTTGTATGCAACTAAAAAATAAGATACACAGGCAATGGGGCGTAGAAATTTATCTTGCCCTACAAGAAAGGAAGGGAAAAGGGGATGAGAGGGGAGGGGGGTGATAGAGGGGAGGGCTGACTGGGGAACAGGGCAACCAGAATATAAGCCATCTTGGAGTGGGGGGGGAGGGCAGAAATGGGGAGAAAATTTGTAATTCAAACTTGTGAAAATCAATGCTGAAAACCAAATATGTTAAATAAATAAATTGCATTTAAAAAAAAAAAAGAAACAATTTGAGTATTGTGGAAACACAATCAGAATAATCTAAGATCTGGCAGCTTCTACATTAAGAGATCGAAGGGCTTGGAATACAATATTCTGGAGGTCAATGGAGTTAGGATTAAAACCTAGAATCACGGGGCAGCTAGGTGGCACAGTGAGTAGAGCACCTGCCCTGAAGTCAGGAGGACCTGAGTTCAAATCTGGCCTCAGACACTCGACACACTTACTAGCTGTGTGACCTTGGGCAAGTCACTTAACCCCAATTGCCCTGCCTTCCCCCCTGCAAAAAAAAAAAAAAAAAAAAAAAAACCTAGAATCACCTACCCAGAAAAACTGAGTATCATGCTCCAAGGCAAAATATGGACTTTCAATAAAATAGAGGACTTTCAAGCTTTCTCAGTGAAAAGACCAGAACTGAATAGAAAATATGACTTTCAAACACAAGAATCAAGAGAAGCATGAAAAGGTAATCAAGAAAAAGAACAAGAAAAAGAAATTGCAAGGGACTTACTGAAGTTGAACTGTTTTGTTTACATTCCTAAATGGAAAGATGACATGTATGATTCATGAGACCTCAGTATTAGGGTAGCTGAAGGGAATATGCATATATATATATATATGTATATGTATATATAAGTGAATGTGTATGTATGTATATATCTGTGTGTGTGTATACATATATATATATATAGAGAGAGAGAGAGAGAAAGAGAGAGAGAGAGAGAGAGAGGACACAGGGTGAGTTGAAGATGAAGGGAAGATATCTAAAAGAAATAAAATCAAATTAAGGGATGAGAGAAGAACATACTGAGAGAGGGAGATAGGGAGAGATAGAATGGGGTGGATTATCTCACATAAAGGTGGCAAGAGGAAGCAGTTCTGTGGGAGGAGGGGAGAGGGCAGGTGACAGGGGAATGAGTGAACCTTGCTCTCATCAGATTTGGACTGAGGAGGGAATACCATACATACCCAATTGGGTATCTTACCCCACAGGAAAGAAGAGGGAAGAAGATAAAAAAAGGGGGATATGATGGAGGGGAGGGCAGATGGGTGTGGAGGTAATCAAAAACAAACACTATCGAAAGGGGACAGGGTCAAGGGAGAAAATTCAATAAAGGGGGATGGGTTGGGAAGGAGCAAAATATAGTTAGTCTTTCACAACATGAGTATTGTGGAAGGGTTATACATAATGATACACATGTGGCCTATGTTGAATTGCTTGACTTCTTAGGGAGGGTGGGCAGGAAGGGAAGAGGGGAGAGAATTTGGAACTCAAAATTTTAAAAACAGATGTTCAAAAACAAAAAAAAAAAGTTTTTGCATGCAACTAGAAAATAAGATACACAGGCAATGGGGCGTATAAATTTATCTTGCCCTACAAGAAAGGAAGGGAAAAGGGGAGGGGAGGGGAGTGGGGTGACAGAGGGGAGGGCTGACTGGGGAACAGGACAACCAGAATATACGCCATCTTGGAGTGGGGGGGAGGGTAGAAATGGGGAGAAAATTTGTAATTCAAACTCTTGTGAAAATCATTGCTGAAAACTAAATATGTTAAATAAATAAATTTAAATTTTAAAAAAAAGTCCCCTTATGTAACAGAATATTAATAGTAGAACTTTTGTGATAGCCAAGAGTTGGGGAGATGGCTGTCCAATGATTAGGGAAATCACTAGATGAACTGTGGCACATGAATGTTATAGAATATTACTGTAAATATAGAAATAATATTGTAAATATAGAGAAGTATGGAAGGACTTACATGATCTGAAGTAGATGAAGCAAGCAAAGTCAAGAAAACAACCTTCACAATGACTACAACAATGTAAATGAAAAGAAAAATTACAAGATAATCCAAAGGGAATATTAAAGTCGCAAAGAACAAGCCTGGCCTCAAAGAGGAAAGAGATAAGAGAAGACATTTTCTCCTCACTCCTTTGCAGTGTGGATAGTCCATGGGTATGAAACATTACATATATTTTCCCAATTTTTTTGATGTATTGATTTGTTTTGCTGACTTTTTTTCCCTTCTTCAGATGAAGGATACTGGGGAAAATCCTACTGACATAAAAAACAAAAGCTATCAATAAAATTTATTTTAAAAAAACAAGCGAAAGGATCTAAAAATAAAATAGACAATTTTGACGGCATGAAATATGAAAGTTTTGGCACTAACCAAATCAATGTAGTTAAAATTAGAATTAAAAAGTTAACCAGGAAAAATCATTTCACCAAATGTATCTGATAAATAATAATAGCTAGTATTTATATAGCACTTTAAGGTTTGCAAAAAGCCTTACAAATATTATCTCATTTTATCCTCACAACAAACTTGCAAGGTAAGTGCTATTATTAATCCCCATTTTACAAATAATCAAACCAAGACAAAATGATGCTAAGTGACATGCCCAGCATTATACAACTAGAGAATTGAATTCAGGTCTTTTTGGCTCCACATTCAGCATTCTATTCACTATGCCACCTAGTTGGGAAGCTACCTCTGAAAGTTTACTATAGTATATATTTACAATATTGTGTATTACAGGTAAACATTGTATGTATCAGACCAAGGTAACACTTAAACCTCACTCTTGTCTGAACTAGTCAAAGGAGCTAAGAATACACATTGAACACACAGAGTTGGCACAGAAATACATTTTATTCAAAAAAGAAACAGGAGGATGAAGGGCTAAGGGAAAGGGGACAATAAGAGTCTAGACAGATTAAGGGAGGGATTAGTAGTAAGCAAAATAAACTCTTAAAAAGAGGATAGGAAACAAAAACAAGGAAAAGTATAAGAGAAAAGAATGAAAGGAAATACACAATTAACAATGTGAATGAGATGCAGAAGGAAGAAGGAAGCAGAACGGATTAGAAACCAGAATCTAACAATATGTTGTTTACAATGGATTAAAAAACATAATTCAACAATATGTTGTTTATAAGAAACACACTTGAAACAAAAATATGTACAAAGAGTTAAAATAATCAGCTAAAACAGAATCTATTATGCTACAGTCAAAATTTTTTTAAAAAGCAAGTGGGGCAATCATGATCTCATACAAAAGAACAGCAAAAATAGACTTAATTAAAAGGGTCTAGTTGTTAGGTTATTTGCCCAATCCTCGCTTCCCACCAACTCTAGCAAAGACTCAGCTTCACCTTCCCTTCAATCTAAAAGAGTCAACAGACACAGATTCTGCTCAGCTACTTAAAGAAAAGGGAGAACAATTGTGGGAAGGGGTCAGAAAATGTAATGTCTCTCTCTTTCTCTCTCTCTGTCTCCGTCTCTCTCTGTCTGTCTCTCTCTCTGTCTCTCTCTCTCTCTGTCTCTGTGTGTGTGTGTGTATCTCTCATGCTAGTATATATATTCTATCTATCTGTATCTTGAGAAAAGCTCTGGAAAATTGAGTCTCTGAAGCTTTATGAATTTTGTGGTTATTTTGAATGGGATCTACCTTTCTGTTACTTCTTCCTGAATTTCATTATTTCCATATAAAATTCTATTAATTTATTTTGTGTCTGACTTTACTATAGCAATTAATTATTTCATTTAGCTTTTTTCCTGATTCCTTGGAGTTTTCTGAGTAGACAATCATATACTGCAAATAGGAAAGTTCTTCTTGTTCCCACTTTGCCAATGTTTATGCCTTTTGTTTCTTTTTCTTATATTATTTTTATTTCTAATATTTTAGAACTATGGATAATAACTGTGGGAAAGGGATCATCCGTGTTTTATCTTGTATTACTGGGAAAGTTTCTAGTGTTTATTGTAGATAATGCTAACGTTTGGTTTTAGATATGTACTTTTTATCATATTAAAACACCCTTCTTTCTATACCTATCTTTGTTAGGATTTTGAGAATAAGTGTTGTATTTTGTCAAAGATTTTATTTAACTCTCATGATAAGATCTTTTGTTTTGATGTTGTTTTATTTTTAATATAAATACGCTATTTGTTTTTCTTGCTTACTTAGTATGAATCCAGTTTGATTACATACCTTACCTATATCCTTCTTAAATGCTAATAGCTAAAACTGAATATAATATTCCAGATGACATCAGAGGAGGGGGCAGAGTACAATAGGACTATTACCTCACTGTTTCTGGAAACTATGACTCTTAACTTGGCCCAAGATTGCATTAACTTTTCTGGCTACCATATCTCCTTGTTGACTTATATTGAGCTTGCAGTCCACTAAATCCCTTAGACCTTCCTTTTTCAGAACAAATGCTGTCTAGTCATGGTTCCCCTATTCCGTATATGTGAAGATAATTTTTTTGCATTTAAGCATAAGACTTAATATTTATCCCATCAATAGATTCAGCCCAATGTTCCAGCCTAAAAAGATCCTCCTGGATCCTGACTCTGTCATCCAGTGTGTTAGGTATCCCTCCCATCTTAGTGTCATATCCAGATTTCATGAGCATGTCATCAATCTCTTTACCTAGGTCTTTGATAAAAATTCCAAACAGCGCAGGGCAAAGCATACATCCCTATGGTAATTCACTAAGACCTTCTGCCACACTGATCTTGAATCATTAACAATTATTTCTGAGTCTGACCATATAACCACTTCTGAATCTACATAATTATATCATAGTCTAATCCACATCTCACCACTTCTACCACAAGTCTTTATCAAAGGCTTTACCAAAATCTAGCTAAACTATATCTACAGTATTCTCCTCATCTACTAGTCTAGAATCTTGTCAAAAAAGGAAATGAAGTTAATCTGCCATGTCATAAGCCATGCTGGCACTGCTTTCTAGATGTTCTCCTACCATCTCTTTAATAATCCTTTCTAGGATATATTCAGGAATGGAAATCAAGCACACTGCCCTACTGTTTATAACTTTTGTTTTCTTTACTTTTACCTATCTTTAATATCGTGAGACTTCTCCCATTTTCCATGATCTTTCAAATAGAATCTTCTCCTTCTTGGGTTTGTTTTAATTTTTGTTTTATTAATTCTAAACTTAGCTCTGGTAAGCCAGTGGTATGACCATACAGGCAGCTGACCCAAGGATAAGTCCTATATAAATAACAAGTCTTTTCCTGACAGTTAAAATATAGTCTGCTTTGGCTCTTTACAGTTATTTGGTGCACTTGTGATATGTTGTTATACTCACAACAACCCTTTGAGGTAGTGTTGCAACAATTCAGCTAGAAGCTATTGTGGGGGTGAAAGACCAACACAAGCCCAACAACAAGAATGCTACCAGCACAGGTTCTTTTGATTTGCTTTACTAAGGAAAGCAACATTAAGGGGTTAACAATCTTACTTTAATCCAACATATACATATAAACTCACTTAGTTCAGGAAGAAAAGCCAACAACCTGAACTTCAGAGCAAATACAAACAAGTTACAAACACACACAATATAAACAGACCAGATCAAAATTCATAGTTATCAAGAAACCATCAACATCTGGGTTGACAAGCCAGGAGGCATTTAGAGTGACTGCCCGGGGTCCCACACTAACACTCCTCCAGGAGTGAGAGTCTCAAGCAAACAGCTCTGTTCTCTCTTTTTATACAGTATTTAGACATCATCGAATGTCATCTGAGCAACCAGAACTTAGGCACATATTATTGGCTCTGGTCTTAGCAACTCCCCTCAGGTCCCTGAGGAGTTCATGCCCACATTGGACTTAGCATCTAGTAATTAGGGGTTTGGGAGTGGGGCTTTGCACCTAGTAAGTCTTAGTCAAGGACACTTAATTAATTTAGCTTTCTAAAACAGTAAAAAAAGTCCCAACTTAATTAATATTACACAACCCCTTCCACATTCCACAGCCAAACAAAAATCCAAATTTAATGGCCATGGATCCTGGAACAAATAGAAGCATTATACATAGTGATCCAATCAATCAGGGAACCAATACATATCATGCACAACAAAATAAAACATATCATTCAGCATCATCCCCAAATACTTCTTTACAATACAAACATGATCCACCCCTAGGTCCCAGCAAGTAACAACCTCTTCAATCAATACAGAGTATCTGAGTAAAGTACTTCTTGAGGGTGGGTCCTTCTCCCCACACTGTCGTTGCAGGCCTCCTCTTGGCACCCAAAGTCCCAACTCAAAGAAAAAGTCCAAATAAAGTTCTGTTCCAGCCCCCTCTTCTAAGTCCTGAGGGTTGGCGATAAAGCCAACAGGGTGGGGTCCCTGGGGGTCCAAGGCACTTCTCCCACCCCACCATAAACAAATCCACTCCTCCCTCCTGGGTCCCAAACAGCCTCGGGGGAGGCAGCAAAAAGACACACTTAGCTCCTTACTGAAAAGTTTCCATCTTGTCCCAGGGCTGAATTCCAGTCCCCTGGGTTCCTGGTTGTCTAACTGCAGCTGGCCTCTCCTGGCTTCTGCCAGAATGGAGATTTCGATGTCAGTGGTTCTCCACCTTTGCATTCACCTCAAGGTTCTCAAAAAGGCAGTCAATGTGTCAGCAGCCACCATCCACCTGCAGTCTCACCCCATCAGAGCCAGCTCGAGAGCAACTCACTGCATTCACCCTTCCAAAGCTCCCATGCAAGCAGTCCTCTGCTCCATCTGGCTTAATATGTTGGCAGCCACCGTCAGCTTTTTCTCTCTCCTCACCAACTGCTCCCACCAAATCTGCATGAAGGCAATTCTCTGATTTTTCTCTCAAGTCTGTACGAAGGCAGTTCTCTGCTCCTGTTTTAAAACTCTGCATAGGATATTATCTCAAAACATTTACCCTTTCAGCACAGTCCTCTGGAGCCAGGCTTATCAACTCAAGCCCTCACTCTAGCCATCTAATCCTCCCCCAAGCCTGGGCTTATTCTCCCACAGTCTTTGCTCTGGCCTGTCTTCTCCAGAGTGCTAGTACTATGGGGAGAGGGAAGGAGGGATTATCTCCCAGAGCCCCTATTCTGGGCTCTCAGGAAACCACTCCCATCATTACCACTGGCCTGTTTTCATTCAGGCCTTTGTTGCTCCTGGGACTCCATAGACCCATAGCCACACCAAGTACAAAGAGGAATCCAATAACTGGGAAACATTCAACCACCATCTCAGTACCCCAAAATGCCATACTTTCCTTTTAATCTGCAGATCCTACTGACTACACCATTTTGTTGTGACAATGGGGCTAGCAGCTGCCGTGGGGTGAAAGACCAACACAAGCCCAACAACAAGAATGCTGCCAGCACAAGTTCTTTTGATCTGCTTTACTAAGGAAAGTAACGTTAAGGGGTTAACAATCTTACTTTAATCCAACATATACATATAAACTCAGTTCAGGAGGAAAAGGCAGCAACCTGAACTTCAGAGTAAGTACAAACAAATTACAAACAATATAAACAGACCAGATCACAATTCATAGTTACCAAGAAACCATCAACATCTGGGTTCACAAGCCAGGGACCTCTTAACAATGGCTGGCCCAGAGTCATGAGCCACTCCTCCAGTGGCTCAGAGCTCCAAGGGAGAACACCAACCTCTGGGCTTATATATCTTGTTCAGGGTCAAAGGTGAGTCACACATGCCAGTCACCCATGTGACCTAAAAGCATCACAAAAATGCAACTTAAATCCACATGGTCTAAAAGCCTCTGATGTCACAAACATGTCACTCAAACCCATGTAAACTAGGCTGTCCCTTGAGGCAAGGAGGTCATCAAGGACTCCTAATTTAATGAAGGAAACAAAGGCCAAACTCATCAGGGGCACTTGATTGAATAAGTGCTAAAAGCCCTCCTTAATTACCAATACAGGTAGGTGCTATTATTATGACCATTATGCATAGTAAGAAACTTAAAGTGAGAGAGAGTGACTTATTCTTGGTCACACAGTTCACATCTGAAACACAATTTCACAATTTCCATTTCACAATTAATTGAAGTTTATAAAAACAGTTTGCATTTAAGGTTTGCAAATAATTTCATGTATATAATCTCATAACATCCCATTGTGATTACTGATTACAAAAAATAAAAAGCATTTGATTCTATAAAACAAAACTGCATCTTACAGTCTCTTTTATAAAAAGTGTTTCTCTTGTTGTAACAAGATGATTCAAGATTCATCAAGATCATTCAAGGTTCTCTGGAAGCTATTATAGAAATAATCCTGTTCAATTAAGCTCTGATAATATCAAGTGAGGCATTAAACAGAGAGATATATACTCATCAAAGGTATTTGCCTCTATGATAGAGGAGATCCAGACGGATTTCCTGTGAATAGTAAGGTCCTCCAGATGTTCCTGTTTGCAAGTGACATTGTGCTGGTTGCATCAAGTCCTGGTGTATTGCAGTTTCCTAGAAGAGATCTGTCATCACTCAAAAAAGTTTGGTTTATTCATGCACATAGGAAAGATCAAGTGGATGAAGGATATCTATGGCTCAAATTTCAAATGCATTTGGATAGATATCCTATAGAGATTTTCTGACAGTGGAGCAGACATTGCAGTTAGAAACTGATATGGGCCCAGGGTTCAAGAAGAAGAAAGAATGCTGGAATGCTCTGGGGAAATTGAAAGGCATTTCTACTAACCCCAAGTTTCCCATGAAATCAGAGGCCAATCTTTTCAATATTAACATTTTACTGAGATTGCTTTATTACAGCAAGACATGGAAGACCACCATGTCCAAAGAACTAAAAGTTAGTGTCACACAGAGGGCAATGGAGATGCATGATAGGTGTGTGCAAGCTGCAACATAAAACCACTGATGAACTCTGAAGAAAGATAGGAGTAAAAGATATCATCAAGAAATCAATAAGGAAATAAAAAAGTATGACAGGTAGATAGCCGCCAGAGTGCTTCACTGGTACCATTATATTGTTGGGAGAAAGCAAGGAAGGCCTGTATTTTGGGGAGGAAATGGACAAGAGTTGAGGGGGTTGAACAGGCATGAATAGATTGTGATCCGCCCCTTTGGAAAGAATTCTCAAATTAATGCTACTGCAGATCATTTGAAACATACCTCCTACCTCTTGACCAAGAGATAATGGACTAGAAATATGAGACATGGCCAATGTGTTGGGTCTGTTTGGTTCCCATCTTCTATTCTTTATGAACTGAAATATGTGTGATATTAATGATTTTTAAATTCACAATGAAAAGAAAATTTAATTTAAAAAAGAAATAATTACTTTTAATTGGAAGGACATCCATAACTCTTGGCTGTATATCACCAATATAAGAGAAATGAAGATCTCACCAAAACTAATTCACAGGTTTAGTGCTATACCAAACTACCAAGAAAATAATTTATAAAGCTAAACAAAATAATAATAAAATTCATTTTGAAGAACAAAAGACTAGAATCTCAAGTGAAATGATGAAAAAGTAATAATGAAGGAAAATAGCACTATTTAGTACTGGTTGAAAAATAGAAAAAGTAGGTCAATGGAACAAAAGTAGGGTCAGAATCAAATGAACTCAAAAATTCCTAGAAAATAAGGTGCTTGTGGAAGTATTTGACAAGAAATTCTGAGAAAACTGGAAAGAAATTTGGTATAAATTAAGTTTAGACTAGAAATTTATGCCATATACTACAATGGATAAAAAAATCTCAATATTAAAGATCATACAATTTTTTTAAACTATAAAAGAAAGATTTAGTATATTTCACAGTTAAAGCTAACAGGAGAATTATTAAACAAGAGATAGAAGTAATCACTAAAGATAAAATAAATAATTTCAATTAGATGAAACTGAAAAGCCTTTTTGCACAAACAAAATCACTGAAACTAGGATAAGAAGGTAAGTCATCGAGGGGAAAAAAACTTTGTATCAAATATCTGTTAAGGTCTGATGTCTAAGATATGTAATAAATTAATACAATTAATACAATAAATTAATACAATATTGTAATATAATTACAATAATATGTAATAAATCAATGCAATACAATTATTTGTAATAAATTAATACAATAACATAATACCAAGAAAAATTTCTCCAATGGATGTGGTCCAATGAGTTCTCAAGAGAAATACAGAATATTAACAACCGCATCAAAAGTTGTTCCAAATAATTAATAAAAACCAATTATTTAAACAATAAAGCATATATCATATACCAGTGCTCCAGGTTGTCAAGAGACAAGAAATAAAAATGAAAGAATCCCTGTACTGCTGAATAGTACTGGAGGAAACCACATAACCAGCAGTGTCCTGAAACCAGCTTATATTGGCTCAGTCAATTGTTAAATTTTCAATGTGAATATTTATACCTTGAAAATTGATCAGTGCTACAGATTAGGGCTTGGTTTATTGTTTTGTTGATTTCTAGATTTAAGAAAGTAAAGGAGAAAATGTTAATAATTTAGATTAAACTTTAAAGTATGTCACGCACAGAGAAAGCATTCTTAAAAATTTACCAGCATATACCACGTTGGCTGGGTCCACTAGATCTCAACCAGGCCTTCACTACAGTACAGAAATCCTTTTGTTCTTCCCTAAAAAATACACTATTGCACTCACCACAATGGTTGTTCCAAACCATACCCACCAACCCGTAATGAGCTCCCTCAGAGTTTTTCTACATCCCACAAATCCTTGACATTATTCTCAATTCTCTCCTACTTTACTCCAGTTTCTGATAAGAGGTAGCACTTTCCCTCCAAAAGACCAAGACCTCCATATGCACCCTTGATCTCATCCTCCCCCAACTCCACCAGCACATAGTTCTCATAACCATCCTGTTTTTCTAATCTTCGATCTATCCCTCTTTACTGGCTCATTCCCTGCTATTTACAAACATATCTGGTCTCCTCCAGTCCTAAAAATCCATTACTTGACCATCCTGTCCTTGTAAACTATGGTACAATATCTCTTCCTTTTCATAGTCAAACTTTCATGGCATCCATAACTTCCTACAATCTGGTTCCAACCTAATGATTCAACCAAGACTATTCTCTCCAAAGTCACCAATGATCTTTTAATTGTCAAAATTAGGTGGTCTTTTCTCTATACTCTTGGATATTCCTTCCTCCCTTTGATTTTGTGAAACTGTTCTTTCCTTGCTCCCTTCCTACTTGTCTTATCATTCCTCAGTCTCTTTTTGGTAGATCACCATCCATGTACTCTGTAACTGTGGGTATACCCCAAGATTCTGTCTTAGGCCTTCTTCTCTTCTTTCCCTACTTTTTTGTTGACCTCATCAGCTATGATAGGTTAAATTAGCATCTCTATAAAGAAGATTCATGGATCTATATATTCAGCCTTGATTTCTCTCCTGGGCTCTAATCCCCCATGAAAAACTGGACATTTTGAACTCAGATGTCCCATCTCTAACTCAAAACAGAATTCATTATCTTTCACAAAAACTCACCTCTCCTCCTAACTTCCTTATTTCTATTGAGGGCACTATCATCTTTAAAGTTACACAAGTTTAAAACCTTGGAGTCATCCTTGACTTTTTACTTTCACCGCACATAGACAATGGACAAGCTTTATCAATTCTACTACAATAACCATCCTCTCCTTTTGCTCATATGGCCATCACTTCAGTTCCGGATCACATTAACTCTGGCCTGGACTATTGCAGTAACTTCCTAATTTGTCTCTTGCCTCAAATCTCTTCCTACTCCAGTCTGTTTCCGAATAGTTTTTGAGGTGATAATCCTAAAATATACTTGGTGGAGATTGAATTACCTTATCCTATGGATCAATCATTTAGAGCTCCCTGGGGAAGTTTTGAGGACTCCAGAGACATGGTGACTCAATGCTTGAGTTTTTTAAGGATAATGACTGGATGCTCCTGGCCATACAGTAGCACAAAACTGAAAGGACCTGTCACTTTGTTATAGCCTAGAAAACCCTGAATAGTCCTTTGGTTTTTCCCTGCCCCAAGGCAGTGATTCCTTAATATTATGTCAGGCTAATTTCTTTGAGAGAACTTCTTCCTGGTAGGTTGTATGTATACTATTATCTATTGTGTTATATCCATTATGTATAGCGAAGCTAATATAACCAGTATGGATTTGAGTCCTTGGGATATTGGTACCTAGATGTAAAGCACACTCTGGGAGCTCATTCATGTTCCTGTTTTTAATAATGTTGACTGCTTGCTTTGCTGTAACATGAGTCCAGAACTTGTCTAAGATCTTTACGGACTGCAGGTCTAAAGGATAAAGTTTGTCTAGTAAACCCTTAGTAATCAAACCCACTACATATTGAGTGCCACAATTCTTTGGGGATTTTCTGAATTTTTCTATTTTTAAGTTAGCTTGCTTGTCCTAGTGAGAGGTAAGATCAGACTTCTAATTGGATTACCTATATATTTTAGGCATTTGTAGAGAAACTTTGGGTTCCCTATGTGTTTCTTTTTTTTAATTCTTTATGTGTTTCTTTTTGGGTTTTTTGATCTTTTTAAAAAATTATATGCAAAAACAATTTTTAGCATTTTTGAAAAATCTGAGTTCCAAATTCTCTCCCATCTTCCTTTCTCCTCTCATTGAGAAGGCAAGCAATTTGATATAGGTCACACATGTGCAGTTGTGCAAAACATTTCCATATTTAGTCATGTCATGAAAGAAAAAGAAAGTTTTTAAAAAGTATGCTTAGATCTGCATTCAGACTCCATCAGTTCTTTCTCTGGAGGTGGACAGAATTTTTCACAATAAGTCCTTTGGAATTGTCTTGGATCAGTGTATTGCTCAGAATAACTAAGTCAATCACAGTTTATCATCATACAAAATTGCTGTTACTGTGTACAATGTTCCCCTGGTTCTGCTCACTTCACTTTGTACCAGTTCATATATGTCTTTCCAGGTTTTTCTGAAAGCATCCCGTTCATCATTTCTTATAGCCCAATAATATTCCATCATAATCATATACCATGACTTGTTCAGTCATTCCTCAATTGTTTGGGATCCTCTCAATTTCTGATTCTTTGCCACCATAAAAAGCTGCTATAAAAACATTTTGTACATATAGATCCTTTCCTCACTTTTTAAAATCTCTTTAGGACACAGAAATACTAGTAGTATTGATGGGTCAAAAGATATGCAGTTTTATAGCCCTTTGGGCAAAGTTCCAAATTGTTCTCCAGAATAGTCGGATCAGTTCACAACTCCGACAACAATGCATTAATATCTCAATTTTCTCACATCCCTTCCAATAAATGTCATTTTTCTTTTCTCTCATATTACCCAATCTGATAGATGTGAGGTGACACCTCAGGGTTGTTTTACTTTGCATTAATTTTTAATATGATTATGATTTTTCATATGATTTCTTTGCCTAAAAACAATCTGTTCATAACTTTTGACCATTTATCAATTGGGGAATGACTCTTATTCTTAAAATTTTTACTCAGTTCTCTATATATTTGAGAAATAAGGCCTTTATCAGAGAAATTTGCTGTAAATTTTTCCCCCAGTTTTTCTGTTTTTTAATCCACTCTGCTATCCACTTTCATTTTATGGGTGAGTTCATCCTATTCACATTCATAGTCATGATTACTGTGAATTTCCCACTGTCCCATTTCTCCCCATTTATCCTTCTCTCTCTTTCCTTTTACCCTGTCCATCCTCAAGTGTTTCGCTTCTGACTACTGCCTCCTCAAACATACCCTTTCTTCTAACAGCATCACCCCCTTTTCTTATTCCGCTGCCCTCCAAGTTCCATGGAGGGAAAGTTAGATTTCTGTAGCCAACTAAGTGTACATATTATTCCCTCTTTGAGTCAATTCCAATGAGAATAAGATTCAAGTGTTTCTAGCCACCTCCCAACCCCCATATTCCTCTTCACTCTAAAAGCTCTTTCACTCCTCTTTTATATGAGATAATATACTCCACTCTACCTCTCCCTTTCCCCTTTTCCCACTGCATCTCTCTTCCTTACCCCTTAATTTTATTTTTTTGGATATCATCTCATCATAGTCAACTCACACCTGTGCCCTCTGTCTTTGTATACTCCATCTAACTGCCCTAACAATGACAATAAAGTTCTTAGGAGTTACAAGTATCATCTTCCTATGTAGGAATGTAAACAGTTTAACCTTATTGAGTCCCTTAGGATTTCTCTTTCCTGTTTGCCTTTCTATGTTCCTCTTGTATTTGAAAGTCAAATTTTCTATTCAGCTCTGGTCTTTTCATCAGGAATCCTTGAAAGTCCTCTATTCCATTAAATATCCATTTTTCCCCTTAAGGATTATACTCAGTTTTGCTGGGTAGGTGATTCTTGGTTGCAGTCCTAGTTCCTTTGCCCTCTAGAATATCATGTTCCAAGCCCTATGATTCTTTAATGTAGAAACTACTAAATTTTGTGTTATCCTAACTATGGCTCCACAATATCTGAATTGCTTCTTTATGCTTGCTTGCAATATTTTCTCCTTGGCCAAGAGCTCTGAAATTTGACTATAATATGCCTGGCAGTTTTCATTTTGGGATCTCTTTCAGGAAGTGATTGGTGGGTTCTTCCCATTTCTATTTTACCCTCTGGTTGTAGAATCTCAGGGAAGTTTCACTTGATAATTTTTTGAAAGATGATGTCTACACTCATTTTTTGATCACAGCTTTCAGGTCCAATAATTCTTAAATTATCCCTTTTTATCTATTTTCCAGGTCAATTGTTTTTCTAATGAGATATTTCATTTTTTCTTCTACTTTTTCATTCTTCTGATTTTGTTTTGTTGTTTCTTGATGTCTCATGGAGTCATTAGCTTCCATTTGCTCAGTTCTAATTTTTTAAGGAATTATTTTCCTCAGTGAGCTTTTGTACCTCCTCCATTTAACCAATTATATTTTTTAAGGAGTTTTTCCTCTTCAGTGAATCTTTGTACACCTTTTTCCATTTGGCCAATTCTACTTTTTAAAGAGTTCTCTTCAGTGGATTTTTGTGCCTCTTTTATCATGTGGTCTATTCTGGTTTTTTTTTTTTTTTTGCTTTTTTGGCAGGGCAATTGGGGTTAAGTGACTTGCCCAAGGTCACACAGCTAGTACATGTGTCAAGTGTCAGAGGCCGGATTTAAACTCAGGTCCTCCTGACTCCAGGGCCGGTGCTCTACTCACTGCGCCACCTAACTGCCCCTATTCTGTTTTTTAAGATGCTATTTTTGTCAGTACTTTTTATGCCTCCTTTACCAAGCTGTTATCTCTTTTTTCATGATTTTTTTTTACATCACTCTCATTCCTTTTCCCAATTTTTCCCCCAATTCTCTTATTTATTTTTTAAAATATTTTTGAGCTCTTCTAGGAATGGGGGTGGGGGGGGCTGAGACCAATTCACATTTTTCTTTGAGATTTTGCATATAGCTGTTTTGACATTGTTGTCTTCCTCTGAGTTTTTGTTTTGATCTTACCTGACAGTATAATAACTTTCCATTGTCGGGTTCTTTTTTGTTGTTTGTTCATATTTCCAGCCTATTTCTTGACTTTTAACTTTATGTTAAAGTTGGGCTTACTGCCAGAATGAAGGGGGCACTGTCCCAAGCTTCAGGTTTTTCGTGCTGCTGTTGTCAGAGCTGGTTCAGGAGCTTTTTAATTTTTCAGTTCTTCCAAGATGGTATGATCTAAAGAGAGGTGTGTTCATTGCTCTCCTGACCTGTGCTCTGACTTTTGAGTGCCCACAAGCACTCTTTTCCACCTTGGAACTATGACAAAGGTCCTCACTCCTGCTACTACTACTCCTTACCTTGGGACTGTGACCCAGAACCCCATATGGGCAAGTAAACAGAGTCTTGCATGCAGTGCCAGTCTAACCCCCAATTCAGTCATCACCAGGGCCTACTTTTGGTTTGCCAGGGTGTGGCCTGCACTAGACTGAATTCCACTCTCACTCCGCTGAGACAGACCTTTCCTGCAGACCTTCTAAATTGTCTTGAGTTAGAAAATTATTTCATCCTGTCCTTATGTTGGTTCATTTTGAGGTGTTATTTTAAAGTTGTTTAGAGGGGAATTTTAGAGAGTTTAGGTGAATTCATTCTTTACTCTGCCATCTTGGCCCTACCTCCCTGAAGTCTTCCCCATGTGTTTCAAGATCTCAAAGGGATTTTTATCCCCTCAGAATTAAACCTCATCTGCGTATGTTGGTCAAGAGCAAAGGAGTCCCTTCATGGTAGAGGAATAAAAAACATTCCTCAACCCCCTCAGGGCCAATTTATTGTAGCACTTGGTATCCAAATGATCCCAGAGTAAAGGGAACCCTCAATAGGAAAGAAAGAAAGCAAGTGTCCCCAGTCCCCATTGATGCCAGTAGATCTGTCTGGTACATAAGCACAAAGTCAAAGTGGTTTATGGATAACTTCTAGTCACCTATATTCCTAATTTCTATGGGGAGAAATTCTGGGAGTTCTGTAAGGACTGGGCTTTCCTCTAAGAGGGGAGTGTGATTTTCTTTTTCTTTTCCTTGGGTTGAGAAAGCCTTCGCAATTTCCCAGACAGTTGGTAACCTATGAGAATTTTGCAAAATGGGGTCTGTTTGTAAAGTTATACTACTATGTATTTTGATATATAGAAGAAAGTTAATTTTCAGACTGTTTGTGAACTGTGTCATATGGATTTGCCAAAAGGCGCCCTGATTGATTTGCTAGGTGGAGAATATAATAGAGGAGATATGTGACCCCCAACCCACCTCCCAGCTCAATTGATATATTCACAGAATTTAATTGCACATGATGAAGTTCTAACTGAAAATAAGTTGCAACTATGCCCTGATCCTGACTGGTTCAAACAGTCCTCTAATTGAGTTAAAAAGGGAATTTTATTGATTGAACAAACAAATTAGCCAAATCTTTGGGAACTTTAAACAACTAAACCCTGAATGAATTTCACAGTTCAAGAAGAGGAGATTGTAAGAGATTGAGAGCTTCCTATGAAAGGAATATCTTCAGGGGGGAGGAGGGAATTTTCCTACAATCCCCAACCCCACCCCCCATCAGCTAGGTAGCTCTGAAAGGGAGGTACTGAAATAATAGAAAACACTGGATCCTGTAGGTAGCAGAGAAACACACACCAGACAGATAGGGATACAGAAACACAGTCAGTCATCCAAGGGAAGAAGCACCTTCAGGAAATGAGACCCTTGGTGGCAGAGAAGAAAGTAAGTCTATGGAAAGGAGCAGATCCTGGGAATTCAGCTGTGCAACCCACCCAGAATACATGCTTCACCCGAAGGGAATTCTGTGACAACTCCATGTGGAAGGAAAAGGACTTCCAGGCTCTTCCAACAACCAAGAGATGGGAATCTGTCACATTTGTATCTTACAGGTGATAGCATTGTACTCTGTTGAAAGTCTACACTTTGTCCGTGGATTACATGTATATTTGTGAGAAAGTCTTAAGTTTAGGGGAGGAATGTTTTATAAGTACTATTCTTGCTATGTCATTTGAATATATGACTTTGCTAAGACCTAATTGAGTCTACTTGCTGATTGTTTAAGTGAAGCATACCAGTTGGGGCTTGTGAAGTATAGTATTAGGACTGTAGACCCACAGGGTTATTACACTTAATAGCTGCTAAGGTACACTAAGGTAGCAGCTACCCTTTAGTGACTCAATTCTTGAGTGCAAGTGCAAATTGGGGGAGTGCAGCCCTTACCACAATAGCTAATCTGAACATTCTGGTCTCTCCTCAAGCCTCCTACAGCACTACCTCTCCCCCATACTCTTAGCTAAGGATTTCACCTCACACTTCACCAAAATAATTGAAGCCATTTGCTGAGAACTCCCTCCTCTTCCTTTCCTCTTCTCACATCATTCAGACATCTTCCCCCATTATCTTCTCCCTATCTCACATGGAAAGGCAGATTTTCTCATTGCTAGGCAAATTCTTCAGCATTCACTCTTGATTTCCTCTCCTCTCACCTTCTCCAGCAGATTCCCCCCTTATCATACCTATTCTTCAATCTTTCCCTATTAAGGAAACATTTCCCATCTTTCCATATATCTACAAACATGCCATATCTTTCCCATCCTTAAAAAAAATCATCAGTTGATCCGACTATCTCTGCTGGCTACTGTCCTACATCTCCTTCCATTCTTGGCTATACTCCTTGAGAAAGCTTATTCTTCTTGACCTCTCTACAACCTTTGACATTATCAATCATCCTCTCTTCCTAGATACAATCTTCATTCTAGGTTTGTATGACATCACTTTCGCCTGGTCCTACTCTTGCCTGTCTGACCCTTCTTTCTAAGTCTCCTTTGCTAGATCTTCATCCAGGTCACTCACACTAACCTAGTACCTCTAGAATAAAAAATAAAATACTCAGGCATTTAAAGGTCTTCACAGCCCCTTTCTACCTTGGCAGTCTTATTCTTTATTCTTGTCCTTGAACTTTACAGTATGGCACTGATCAGCTTGGTGCTTCTCTAACACAATACTCTTCCTTCTCCCTACTCTATGTCTATGATAGCTGTTCTCTGTACCTGGAATGTTTTCCCTCTCCACCTCTACCACATGGCTTCCTTCAATATCTAGATCAAATCTGACCCTCTGTAAGAAGCCTTTCCCAGTTCCCCCACTGCTACAGCCTTCCCTCTTAGGTTATCTTCCATTTACTACACACATACACATACACATATACATATATACATATATGTGTCTATATATTTTATATGGACATAGGTTTTTGCACATTGAATGATTGAATTGTGAAGTGAATGATGGGCCTAGAGTCAGAAAGACCTAAGTTCAAATCCAGTCTCAGATACTAAGTGGTTGTATGACTCCGAGCAAGTCACTTAACCTCTTCCTCAACTGTAAAATGTAAATAATAATAGTCCTTATCAAGTTGTTATTAAGATCAAATGAGATAACATTTACAGAAAGCATTTAGCAGAGTGCCTGGTACATAGTAATTGCTATGTAAATGCTTATTCCATTCCCTATTCCTTCACACTAGAATGTGAGCTCATTCAGGACAAAGACTGTTCTTGCCTTTCCTTGTATCCAGTGTTTAGCATAGTGACTGGCATGTAGTAAAAATTTAATAAATGCTTGCTGATTCATTATTTAGTTGGTTGAAACTGAGGAACAACTCTGTAGTTTATCTCACACTTGGCAAATTGGCAAAGATGACCAGTGTGAGTTATTGTCAATGTTGGAAGGGTTGTGGAAAAACAGGCTCCACTGTTGATGAAGTTGTGAGTGCAACCATTCTGAAAAAGTTTGTGATTATTAGCCAAAAAATCAACAAGCATTCATTTAGGGCCTATCATGTGCTAGACACTGTATTCAGGGCTAGAGATACAAATGCAGAGGGAAAAAAATGAGACTGAATGCTATGACATCATAATGACCAAGCCTGGCCTCAAAAAAGACATATGAGAAGGCACCGTCCTCCCTTCTTTGCAAGGGTGAGGGGCTATGGGCATTAAAAATTTCAGATACAATTTTGTGTTGGTTAGTTTTGCTGAAGTATTTTTCTTCTCTTTATTCTTTGTTATAGAGGATAGTTTTCTGAGAAGGGGTTAGAGGAGGAATAAAAGCTATAAAAAGATATAATACATATACAAAATATATAACATAATATATATATATGTACAAAAGGTATAAAATTATTTTCAAAAGATCAATCAACAAGCATTTATTAAGCAACCTACAATGATGTTCTGTGTACCGTGCTCAACACCAAAGACACAAAAACAAAAAATTAATCAATCCTTACTCCAGAGAAGCTTAAATTATGCTAATAAAGTAACTAAAATATCTAAATCCTTTGACCCAGAGATTCCACCACTGGGCATATTCACCACCAAAGTCAAAGGCAAGAAAGAAATCTCCCATATATACTAAAATATTTATCATATCATTACTTGTGATTAAAGGCTAAACAAATTGTGGCATATGAATATAATGGAATATTATTGCACTCTAAGAAGTGAATATAAGGAATTCAGAAAAGCCTAAAAAGAATCATATGATGAACTGATTTGGAGTGAAGTAAATAAAACCAGGAAGACAATAAATGCATATGACTACAACTACAAGTACAACAGCAACAAAAAGCTATTTACTATATAGTTATAATTATTAATTTTGACCCTAGAGAAGAGATAAGAAAATGTCCCTCTCTCTCTTTATTATATGAGGGTGGGGGCAGTACAAGGCTACAGGTATGAAAGGATATATCAACTGTTAGATATGGTGCTTTAAATTTTTTTGTTGTTGCAAGAGATTGCTGGATAGAAGAAAGAATGATATATTCAGAAACAAATGTGTTTTAAAAAACAAAGTAAAACAATAAAATAAGATGGTGTAATAAACAGTAACTCACACTTATATAGTACTTGAATGTTACAAATCATTTTTCTTACAACAAATTATTTCAAGTAGGTTTTGTGAGTATTTTTATCCCCATTTTACAGGTGTGGTAACTGTGGCTCATAGCTAATACATGAAGGAGCCAGGATTTAGACCCAAGTCCCTCTTGACTCCAGATTTAGAAAGTTTTCTATTGCATTATGCTGCCACCATAAGGAAAGACATTCATATGACACTTTACAATTTACAATATACTCCTCACAACTTATTTTCTTTGATTCTCATAGCAACCCTGGGAGATCGACCCTATAGGGGTCACCAGTTTGAATTCCCATGCTATCAACAAGCAAAGTTAAGTCTTGGCCTAAAGGTTAGAGTGTAGACTTTGAATAAGGAACGATTGAGCTCAGATGTGACCTCTAGCCCCAGCATTGTGATCATTGACAAGTCCTAAGCTTCTGCTTCCACACATAGAAGGTAATAATACTCACTTCACCAAGGGCTGGGAGCTTCAAAGGAGATTGTGTTTGTAAAGCACTTTGCAAATTTAAAAGTCTATCAGTCAGTTATTTTTGTGGTTCAGATCTGACTCCATTTTGTTGGCAAAGATATTGTAGTGGTTTGCCATTTCCTTCTACAATGTGTCCCCATTTTGCAGATGAGGATCTGAGGCAAAAGAGGTTAAATGACTTGCCCAGGGTCACATTGCTAATAAGTGTCTGAAGTCACATTTGAACTCAGAACTTCCTGATTCCAGTCCCCAGCACTCTATCCACTGCACCACCCAGCTGCCTGTTATTATTACCTAGCCTTAAAGTCAGTCAGTAAACAAAAAAAAAAAATTTTTACTAAGTACCTACTATATGAAATTCTCTAACTCCAGACTGAGGAAGGAGATACAAAGATGAATAAGACAGGGCCTGCCCTTAAGGAACTTGCATTCTAATACTCTTCATAAAACCCTTTGACCATTTTAACTAGGTCTGGAATCAATTGATCACTTTGAAACTCTTCAGGCCTCTGGAAGATACCATGTGGCCATGTTGCCATGATAGCCACTTTTACCTGTTCCCTTGTATCCTTCTCAGCTGTGCATAATTCCTTCACTCTGAGTGGTTTTAAAAAACTTATTTTTACTGTTAACATTTTACTTCGATTCTTTGAAGTCTGATCATTTAAATTAAATTTAAAGCAAACAAAAAAGAAATTGAAAACTGGATAATTATGATGAGCAAGGTTGATCCAGGGAGACAGTGGCAAGGGACTGGACCTGGGATTTCACTGCCAGGTGAGGAAACTCCCTCTACCAATATAGATTGGTACCTTCTCTGAAAACATAATCTTAGAAAATTCCTTAAGGAAACTGAGAAGTTAAGTGACTCATCCAGTTACAAAGTTAATGCCATCAAAGGTAGTACTTACACCCTGGTCTTCCTCATTCTGAGGACAGCTCTCTACACACTCTGCCATATAGCCTCTAAATATAGGTCCCTCCCTTAATTGCAGAGATAGGAGAATATGGGTGTGAAGTATTATATATGGTCAGACAAAGTCAGGGGGTAGTTGGTTCTGTTGAACTACTTTTTTCCATTTTTTAAAATTTTTGCTATAAGAGAGGGCCCATTACACATAAGATAGGGAAGAAATATATTTAGAAATGAAAGGTGATGGAAAACAAAAGGTATGAATAATTTTTAAACTGCTTGAATGAATTCGGAGAATTCTACCTTGAGATGTTATAACTTTGCAATGAAGATAAGCATTTGTGTCAGCAAGAAACCCTATTTTTAAAAAGGCATTTTAAGAAAAGAGGGAGATTCTAACCACTTACCATCTTCTCCCTCATAGACTTCAACTTTAGAATCACTTTCTTAAACATTACATATTTTCCCCACACTGACTTTTATAGTATTCTGAGCTTCTACTAAACAGATAAAAATTAATTTCTATTTTAGTCCCAAGTCTTCTGGTCTATGATGATGTCAGAGATCTAATTTAGCAAAACAAAGGGATTGTTTCATTCATTAAGATAAGCAGTCAGTTCTATCCTGGTTCAAGATCAAAAGCTCGTTTTGAAATGGAAAATATTTAAAAATAATGGCTGCCTGAATTTGTCTAAAATCAAATGTAGAAGAAAAATATTTCATGGTCTTATAAAATTTGGGAAAATATAATTATTGGCACACTGATAGAAGCTACAGATAATGGTTTTCTTACAACCTCAAAACAAAGTGTGAAGAAATTCCTGAGTCAACTTGAGAGAATTATAGGGCTTTGGCCATTGGATGAAGGCAATTGACACCATACCAAAAATACCTAGTGACTAGCTGATGCTTCATGGACCTATATAAAAAAGGAACTCTTCCCGTAGTTCTAGACGGCTGTTGAGGAGAGTGCATACCAAGAGATACCTGTAGAGGGGAATTTATCTTTCCCCCTTCTCTGCACTGGCCATGGTGTCTAGTAAGGAAACTATTTTCTTGGAAGGAAGCAATCTGATCCACAATTTGAAAGTCATTTCAAACGCTTTTGTTTTGTTTTAAGTCAGTTCAATCTAACAGAAGACGAAGAACTGAACTCCAAAGAGGAAATCACACTTAGAGAGGGACAAGTGGCTTTTTCCCCTCTCCTTCTTGCCCTCATCATCCAATTGGGAGCAGAGATACACATTCCAGACAGACATAGAGAGGTTGTCACTCAAAGGACAAAGCAGCATCCAAGAGCAGGACATCTGGCATCAGAGAAGGAAGCCAACTATAGACTCACAAGAGAGCTAGCTCTTTCAACTAAGAACTGGACTTCAAAGGACACTCCTCCAAGACAGAAAGGACTTCTAGGCCCTACAGTAGCATTGTCATTTTAGTAAATTCCATTTCTTTGATCCAGTTGTGTCTACTAGCTGACTGCTAATGGGAATCATACTGGTAGGGACTCATGATCTGTAGTTAGAGGAGTAGTGCCATAGCCTAAAACATGGGATAGCAGCTACCCAACCAATGACTGTGAGTACATGTTGGAGGAATAGCTGGGGGGGGCAGGGAAAGGAGGAAGAGAGAGAGAGAGAGAAGTGCCTCCCTCATCACATCCTCCAAATCTGTATTGTCATACAGGCATCAAGCCAAAGAGGTTTAGTTTCTATCTAAAGGCAAGGGGATAACATTTAGTTAAGCCCAAGACCCGAATTCCTACGGAGAAAGACCCACTTGTAAACAGAGCTCTGTTAGGGATCAAACTTTCCTTTTGAGGCAAAGAGGCTTGATTTTGTGGGGGAAAAACCCAGAGTGGGTGACACAATTGTATTACAGACCAAAACACTGGGTAATGTTAATTTTGATGTAAATTTTTTCTCAGCTTTGGAGTGGCTTGTCTATAAAACAAAACAAAATTCTTCTATAACATAGTAGAATGCTATAAACAATAAGCATGCTACTTTTAGAAGGGAATGAACGTATATGAATACTGAAAGCAGTTCATATGATTTCCTGAGTACAGACACTGGCATGTACCTCACTGTGCCCTACAAAGGGCCAGAGTTCCAGCCTCCCAGACCTTTCTGGCTGGCTGGCTAGTTCCGTTGTCACCACTCTTCATTAATCTAACACTCTCACTTCCCTGCCCTGTGGGCAAGGAAAAGCTAGAGCGCCCCTCTTCAGAGCCCACTGGACAGCTTTCCTATTTTACTGAATCCCCAATCTTTTGAAGGTTTTTGATGTCCCAGCGACCTTCAGAAAGCCAGCGTTGTACTGTAATATTTTATGAACAAGGAAGAAAAGTCCTGAATATTGTATTTTACATCTCAACTGAAATAGTCAATGCCACAGAAACTACCTAAACCATAAACATACATATATATGTGTGTATGTATACATATATATAAAATCTCTCTCTACACATCTGTTTATGAAATAGGTTTTCCTTTGAACATACAGTAAAAATCAATTAGAATAAAACCACAAAATCCAGGAAACTCTGAATTAAGACTCCCACAGCATTTTAAATATATACTTACATGTTTGCATTATGATAGGACATGGTGTTTCAGTACATGATCAAACAACACTAAGGAACATGATACACTATTTGGATAATATATAGTTCACAGATACAGATTAACCACTATGTGGGTACAAGGAAATATTTCATACACTAATTATAAATTATCAAATTACACTGGTAAATTGACACAAGAGGTTCTTAGAATGTCAGGTAATGGAAACACTTTATCATTTTTATGAACATAAAACATCTAACATTGCCAAAAATTCTTTTTTCCAATTTGTTTAATTAAAAAATGGCTGAAGAATATTTTTGATGAAAAGACTATTCATATCAGAGATATGAGTACTAAGTTCCAGCCCAGAAGGAATTTCTAATTACAAAGACTTAGGTCTCTTAAAAATAAAGCCAAATGGCTATTTTTACTCTGTATTGTTCAATTATCTTTTGTAATAATATAAACTTCATTCTCATAAAGAGACGGATATTCAGATGGCTAAAACACTTTTAAAGAAGATTCAAACCTTGAGTTCTTTGATTTTTTAAAAAAATATATTGTCCCACAACAACAAACTTACTGGATTTTTTTCTATTTTACAAGTTTTATTTATTTTAAAATCACTTTATGTAACTCTTTACTCCTTGACAGAACTTAATTGGGGCTGTATCTTCAAATTTCACCTATGGACTAATACTGGGTGTTAAGTTTTGACAGAGGAGGAATGTTATCACCAATTGGTAAATCTCTTTAAGGAGGAGTCTGGCTGTCACAGGTTTTAGCAAATACTTTTGTCTTTCTCTGTTTCTCAATAGGTGATAAGGGTTGGGGGTGGGGGGAGAGGGGAGAGCATATCGGATAAAAAGAAGGCATATTTTCTTTGATAGAAAAAAATAAAATTTACTTTTAAAAAATCAGCCAATATATCCAGTCTTTGGGGAATAAGCCGTTTGGCATGTAACTAACTTACCTTAGTCTCGGAGTGACAAACTGAGCCAATGAGGCTTTTCTAAGTTTGAAGGACCTGCCAGCATTTATATTTAGCTAGAATAAATCGTCAAGGTCCTAGAAGAGGTGTCCTTAACTTTTTTTGTGTCATAGACCTCTTTGGAAGTCTAATGAAGCCTATAAATCCCTTCTTAGGATAATGTTTTTAAATGCATAAAATTAAATACATTGGAATACAAAGGAAACTAATTATATTGAAATAGTTATTTTTAAAAAAAAATAAAATTTACAAGCTCCAGGTTAATAACCCCTAATTAGAGTAACCTTGACTCCATTGTGGAAGCATCAGAGAGCTTTAACTGAGGTTATTAATGACCCGATAATTAAAGAGCAAGGCAATAAATATTAAATGCCAAATTAGTGGTAGGGAAAACAGGCTAAAAATATTCAATAGTTATGTGCAAACAGACTGTCATAAAAATAAAACTAAAAAGCAATAAAGATGATGGTTGAAGTATATTACATTTCCCCTTGGATCTGCAGCCTGATTCTCATTTGACTTGTCCCAAATTCTTACAGTCATTAGGTGCACAGTCCAATATTTACTTTCGTGACCACTGTAATAGCAACAGAACACGCAAAAAATATTTGGATAAATTGTCTGACCTTTTCTTTGGCAGTACTGGCCTAGAGTTCGCACTATTCCAAGGACAAATAAGAGTCAGAGACATCTTCCCTCCATTATGATGTATTCACTAAGCTCCTAACCACAATTAATCAACTTTCTTTGGGCCCACCAATATACAAAGCATTCGGCTTGGTACTAGGGGAAATATCAAGAGATACAAAGCACAGTCTTTGCCTTTAGGGAGTTTACAATCTAGATGAGGAGAAAAACAGAGGCAATTGTGGTCTAGTAGAAAGATCTGGAGTCCGAAGACCTGGGTTTAAATCTATATTAACTACTTACCCACCTATATGTTCTTGAACAAGTCACTCAACTACTAAGGACCCCAGTTTCTAAACCTATAAAATTAGAAGGTTGGACTAGAAGATTTCTAGCTCTAAATCCTGTGATCCTATAGATGAAACAAGCAGCTGACCATCTATGGCTCCTTATACATAATAAAGATTAGGTGAATTGAAATGCTTATTGAATTGAATAAAATAAGGTGCTATATAAATGCCAGATGAATTCTATAGACAATAAGTGCTATGAAAGTTCAGAGAAGCCAGGGCAATTCAAGAGAAAATTTCATGGAAAATACAGGAATTAGGGTAGCCCTTGAAGTGTAAGTAGCATTTAGAATAGATAGAAATCGTAAACCTGTTCCCAGGCAAGGAACCATGGCAATGCCAATACATTTTGAGTTCACTGGATTTATCTCTCATTGAGTGAAGCAAAGGTTAATCTAATTTATGGTTAAATAAATTAATATTTATTCTCTTTATAATCTGAAAAAGGCATTTCAGAAGTTACCTGTATCTAGCAATTCCAAGATGGTATTGGTGCTTCAGAATTATTCCAAATTCCCATCAAAATACCTATAACCTAAGCAAAATAAAAGTCTACTTTTAAAAGTCACCTGTAAGGTACATGGAAAAGAAACTGCCATTAAGGAAAAGAGTAACCCCTCATTTAATCTACTTTTCATTTCTCGTAAGTAAAGAACTGTTTTTATTTCCTGATTCCTAAGAAACCCAGAACCTCTAAGTATGATAATGAAGTTCTCTAATGTCCTGGTTTTCTACAATTTTGAAATTTAGAGAGAAGGGCTTTATAAAACACAGTACACTGTTTTATATTTCAACTCTTGAGTAAACCAAGATGAGAAAATACAAAGAAAGTTAGTTTCATGTTGGCCATTCATCTCTTTTGCATGCCACTGGTCTATTAAGAGTACAAAGACTAGAAAGCCACTCCCTGATAAAGGCAAGTGGATAACTCTTCAGCCAAATTGAGTCTATGATCTACCATATTCAGCCAAGCGCTATGACACAAGGGCCTCACCACCAAATAGAATCTCTCCCACGGAGAGCTCAGACTGTACTACATATATATATAATATATATATACACATATATATAAAGTTTATATGTATGTATATATATATATATACACACACATGCATACACACATGTATGTTTTTCCCTTTGGACTAAGCATAAATTTCTTCCTACACATCTATTTAATAATACATTGTAGGGTGAATAAGTTTATCAAATCCCTTTCCATGAAGGAGGGACCAAAGAGGAACCATGGAGAGCTATGTAAATCTTCTGAAAGGGAAAAAAACAAAGACCCAGGGATAACAACAATATTTATACATTTCACAGTTTTTTCCTTATCTATATAAACACTGCTTGGTCCTCCTTCCATCCCTCACTCATTTCTCTAACTCTCACTTCCGGTTCTTCTCAACTATCAACTTTCTTTGCACCTTACACATCTATGAACACATACATTTTTATTTATCTAATTACACTCTCCTTTACACAGGGCTAACCCTAAGTTATAGGGTGAAGTAGATGAAATTTCTCTTCAGGAATCTCACCCTCTTTTTAGCACCTGGTGTTCTCATGTTGCCTAATCTCCTCTGCACTTCTACCAACTTAATGACCCAAAATGTATTCTGATCTTAGAAGTCAAAAATGCAGTATATCCAGTCTTGGATATGCTTCCAAGTATATTGTTTGATATTCCCAATGTCTCTTGCCCTACCAATGTAATATCCTGACCCAACTATAAATCCCACAAACCTACCTATCTAGTGTCTTTGCCTACCCACCTCCCTCCACACACACATACTGACTTTCCCTAAAAGGTAACAACTACCTGATTTGATAAAGTAATCTTAATGTGACAACTAATACTAAGGGGTCCTTATCTTCAGATAAACACATTCTCAGATTCTCCTTTCCTCCTAGATAACATCTGGTTATTTTAAATAGTTGGACTTCTGCTGCCAATATCTTAGCCTTAGTAACTCAAAGAAGTAAATTTAATGGTGGGAATTTTAGGCCTCTTAGGTGGGAAAGAACTACTACAAGTTTTAACTAATAGGGGCCTTGCAAGCTACTTTGCTTATAGATTTTTAAAAAAAATCATGGCTATTCACTTATACTCTCCTTAAGTACTATATAAATGTTGTTAAAATAATGGTGATTATTATAACTTTCATTCATCTGCTTCCCATCAGGCCATATATCTTCCTTTCATTGTTTCTTCTTTTCCTTTTTTTTCCACTTTGTTTACTTATAGGCTATTATTTTCCTTATGACCTTACTTTTATCCTATTTATCTAGTACAGTAAACTGGACTCAAAATGAGTTGAACAACATCAACCTGGAGGGAAGTCTCTAGTAGAATTCTCCAAGGCTCTGTGCTTATACTGTTCTGTTCAACATTTTTTATCAATGTTTTGGATTAAGGCATAGAATGGCATACTTAGATTTTCAGATGACATGATACTGGGAGGCATAGCCAACACAGTAAGCATATGGAATGAATCAAGATCCAAAAAAAATCTTAAGAGACTAAGATGATGATTCAAATCTAATGAGATGAGATTTGGTAGAAATAATTACAATATCCTACACTTAAATTCATAAAATTAAATATATAAATACAAGATAAGGGAAGTATAGCTAGACATTATTTCTCCTGAAATAGAGCCATTGATTTTGGTGGCTTATAAGCTCACTATGAGACAATATGAGTTTGACATGGCAACACAAATAGCAAACAAAATCTTAGGCTGGATTCATAACAGCCTAGTGATCAGAATATGAGAGGCTATAGTTGTGATGTGCTCTATTCTGGTTAGACCATATGTGAAACATCTTGTTCAATCCTGGGTGCCACATTTTAGAAAAGATATTGAAAAACTATAGAAGGCCAAAAGAAGGGCAACCATACAGTAAAGGAGCTTGAAATCTTGGCATATAGGGAGTAGTTGAAAAAATGAGGCATATTTAGGCTAGAGAAGAAAAGACTTAGCAGGGCAATGAAAGCTCTCTTCAAATATTTGAAGAAGTATTAGACTCTTTTGCTTCAGCCCAGAGTATAAGACTGGGGGCAATAGATAGAAATTTCAGAAGGATAGGCTTTGGCTTGAAAAAAGATGCTGCCACATATAAGGAAAACTTCCTAAGAATTAGAGCTATTCAAAAGCAGAATGGTTTGTCTCTGGAGATGGTGGGTTTCCCAGTCATTAGCTGTCTCCTAATAGACGCAAGGCTACTTCTCAGGAATGCTGCAGCAGAAATTCTTGTTTGGGTATAAGTTCAAGTTCAGCACTTCTTAACCTGTGGGTCATTTAAGAAGCCCTGAAGCAGATAAACGGTGAGATTCCTTCTGACTGAGGTCCTAAGATCTAACCAATCACTTGGCAGAAGTTTATTACTTCCCTTCATTTTTCTTACCTCCTTTTTGGAGTCTTCAGACAAATGGGGCTTTCAATGTATAAACAAGATAGTTTTTACCCCATGAAATCTTCATAAAGCGCAAATCTCTTTGATCATATAAAACAGCAGTCAGTCCATAGTGAGGGAGGGATCCAGCCCTGCAGTGGAGTTGAGGATCCCATTTGCAGTTAAGGCCTATGAAAGGAAACTGCTCTCAGGGGAAGAGATAATTTCTCTCTTTCTTCTCCAACCTAGTCCTCCCTCCCCCCAACCACTGACTGTGTCATCAAAGAGTAGTAGGTGACAATACATCCAATGAAGGGTAGAAAAAGACACAGCTAAGGACAAACATGGCCAAACATAGATAGAGACAGATAGACACCAAGGGAGAAAGTGGTTTCAAAGAGTATGGCACACACATACACATCCACTGTGGTAGAAAGAATGCTTATATGTTTTTAAGGTCCTTATAAAGAATTCATGTCAATGCAACCTATTCAAATGTTAAGAAGACTGCATCATAATGAGTGAAATAGAAAACCTTTACAGTGATTCTAAAGAAAAAAGTAAATAAATTGAAATCAGTCAAACAGAAATATCTTCAGCAAAGTAAGAAATGCCCTTGGGTTCGTCTTAATCCACTTTTCCAAGTTTAGTTATCTACAAGCTGCATCTGTTGGAGAGACCAACAAAGGTCAGAGCCTAACAGAGAACTACACATAAGGGAAATTTCACAAGAACTCCACAAAGGGAGAAAAGGATTGCCAGTGCCAGGCTTTGTGAGATACCCCCTTGCCACACATGATCCAAAACATGTGCTTCACTACCTTTGGACTTTAAATTTGAGTCCATTCTCCCCAAGGACTTTGTATGTGCAAAGTAAGAGAATGACTCAGTTTGGAGGAGCCAATGTAGGAGAATGCTTTGTACCACCTGTTCTTACTCTACTACCTTAGTAAATAGCCTCTTCCAAAAGCTAATTGAAGCTATTTGCTGATAATCACACTAATGGGTGTTTAGAAAGAAAACACAATCCCTCCAGATTACTTCTAGAACTCTGAGGGAAGGAGCAATCAGACCATCACCTGGGGACGGAACCTGCCAGTACTAGTGGGAGCTGGGGAAGTAGCCCCAGAAGGGATGCTACATATATGTTTAGATAAATATATACACATATGTACATATATACATACATGTACATATGTGAGTATATGATAGACATTTTAGTTGGACAATGAAGTGGGCCCCCAATTGAATCATAAGATAAGACAGAGAAAGATTACATTTGGCAAATTAGGTAATGTTTTCAATGACCCTAAATTGTTTGCTACCACAAAAGCCCATCTCATAGAATAATAGAACATTAAAACTGAAAGCAACTTCTGAGACCAGAACTAGAGTTCAACTTCTTTCATCATAATTAATGTGGGGAACAGGCACAATGAAGTAAAATGACTCTAACAATAACGTTCCTCTAGTGATGCTTTATAACTGCAAATCATAGAACCTGATTATTTTAGAAGAATCAAAATTATACGCAACCCAAAAGTCAGTGAACAAGCATTTTATTAAGCACTTCTATCTGTCAGGCCCTGTATTTAGCGCTGGGGATACAAAGAAAGACAAAAGACAAAAATGATTCTTGTCTTCAAGGAGCTCACATTCTAATGAGGGATACAATATGCAAATAACTATTTATATACGACATATAAATCAAAGTTAATCTCCGTGGGAAGGTATTAATAGTGGAAAGGATGGAAATGGGCAGGGACAGCAGATGAGAAAAACTTCTTGCAAAAGGTGGTATTTGAGATGAATGTGGAAGGAAACCAAGTAAGGAGGGAGAATGCTCCAGGAGTGTCATTCGTGAGGAAGAAGAAGCCTAGTGTTATTAGACTATAAAGCAGGTGGAGGAGAGTAAAAAGATAGGAAGAGGTCAGTTTGTGAAGAACTTTAAATTCCAAATAGGACATTTCATATTTGATCTAACAGCAAGCCACTTGAGTTAATTGAATAGAAGTCTGAAATGGTCAGACCTGTTCTTTACAAAAATCACTTTGCGAGCTGGAGGACTGACTAGAATAAGAATAGATTTGAGGCAAGGAGACCAATAGTCTATAACAGGGCTGTCCAACCTTAGTTTTCTATTGAAACAATAAACAATATATGCCTTTTGGTTGTACCTTTTACCTAGAACCTCTCCTTGATTGAAATTTCTTATAAAATTATTAACAGATCAAAAACCTTGTTTGGAAATTTGCCATTTTAGTGAGAGCTCTGTGGTAGCTCGGCTTTGTTTACTAAAGCATTTATGTAAATTTCTGAGCTTGTAGGTGGGCCGCATAAGTCGAACTGCGGGACAGCCCGGGTCCAACTGACAGGCAATGCAGACCTGAACCAGGGCACTGCCTGAAACAAGGATTGGCAGTGGATTGTCTGAGAGAGAGGCTGATGACATCAACATCCTAGGTCTGAGTGCCTGGGTAGATGCCTTAGATAGTAACAGCAAAGTTTAAAGAAGGGAGGATTTGGGGGAAAACGGTAAGTTCTGTTCTAGACAAGTTGAGTTTGAGATGCTAGACATTCAGTTCAAGACGTCCAAAAGGCATCTTGTGATGTGAGACTGCAGTTCAAGACAGATGTTAGGGCTAGACAGATAGGTTTGAGAATTATCTGCATAGAGAGGCATGGTGGGTACAGGTAGGCTACAACATATCTCCAACGATGACCTGAACGTGCAAAAAAAAAGATGTTATTGAGATGTTTCCCTGGAAAAAAAGGGAGGGTAGCCTTGTCAGGAGAATGAGAGACAAGATACAAACAGCCAAAATGTCACTTTGGTACCTTCTAGATCCTACAGGCACCAGAGGTAGGCTTCCAATGTGTCAGATCCTCTACAGGGAATTCATAGAAAGACGTTTAAAAATAGCACAGGAGGAGAGAGCTCAGATGACCTACTGTCTACTTTGGTAGACAGAGCACCCACATCACTGAAGTCAGGGATTCATTAAAAAAATCAAAGTATAAATACCCAGTACTGTAACTAAATCATTCCAAAATATAATTTAAATGAATCATTTGTAGTTTAATAAATTTTCTTTCTCCCCATTAATCATCACTGAAAAACCTGAGTAGCCCAACCTCTTCCTCCCAGGTAACGATGCTTTCTACTCTCTCTATGCTGACTATGTCTCACTCTTATGTTCATTCCTTTCTCAGTACTTTTCTGCTGAGATTTCTTTTTTCAGCTCAGGAGGAAGTTAAAATAGACACTTCTTTCTTTAGCAAATATGCCTCCTTATAATGCCATTGTGTCTTTAATAAAAGCAAAGTTTTTAAATAAAAGCTCTTTCTTAAAGGAACAGTGGTGAACTTCCTGTTTGTAAAACAGTATTTTACTTTACTCTCAAGTAGGTGCCAAATAAAATCCTTAATATGGAATTTCAGCCTAAATGGTCACAAATTAAGCAAAGAGAGCAGTATTTTATTTGAAATAATTTACTCACTTTTTCCATTTTTTGGTTTCTGCCATAAGAAATGAGATATGGTTAATTTTAAATGTAAAACTTTGTACACTATGCAAATCATGTCTGTGTGTCAAAGAAAAATAACAAACCTAATGAGGAATGTTAAAAAAGCAGAACCCATTAGTTTAAAGATACATGGGAGCAGCCAAAGATGACAAACATGCATAAAATTCAAAACATGGTGGGAAAGGGAATAGGCACTGAAACACATAAATCAGTGTTTTGAATTCTTTTTCTCTGTGGGTATAATTGTACCTTAGTTTCCTATAATGATTTATTGAGGTAAATATTCTGTATGGTTTAACAGCTACAGCTTCAAAGTGTCAGGCACAGGCTCTCCTTTATTCATGAGGCAGCTGAGTATTGGGATGTGAATTCACTTCTGTATTCTGGGACTTGGCAAAGTTTGTTTTTAAGGTCCTTATAAAGAATTCATGTTGATGCAGCCTATTCAAATGTGAAAAACACTGTACTGTAATGAGTGAAATAGAAAACCTTTACAGTAATTCTGAAGAAAAAAAGTAAATAAATTGAAATAAGCCATACAGAAATATCTTCAGCAAAGTAAGAAATGCCCTTGAGTTAATCTTAATCTACTTTTTCAAGTTTAGGTACTCTACAAACTCCATCTTTTGGCGGAACTAACAAAGCCAGGCACTGGATTTAGAATCGTTACAAAAAAAGTAAAAATTGTGAAAGAGAAACAATTAAGTTTTAGTTGACAATAGTCACATAAGAAATTCTTTTGAAGATTGTAACTTCATAGTTCATAATTTGCTTGGAAGTAGAGGAATTAATTTCACAAACTCCCTTCCTCTGTGTTGCTTTTATCCATAAGCATTATTTGGAACAGAGTTTCTACATGAGTTTTCATGGTGTGGAAACCAATGTGAACCATGGAAATCTCTAAGCTGACCTATGTCTTGGGCCAAGCCACTCAGCAGGAAGTACAGATTTTGCCCAGAGACACGTGTGCGTTTGATGAACCATGAACCTGACAGTGGTTCTTTAGCATACCGTTGCTTCTGCCTATCAGCCACAGTGGCTCAATGCCTCTCCGCAAGATAGTTTACTAGCTTCAAGGCATACGTGCCAATCAAAAATGAGTTTAACAGGGGAAAAGAGCCTCAATTTCTTTAATAAAATATTCTTATTGCTAAGTAAGAAAAGCTGGTTAAGTTCATAAACTTTCTTTCTAAAGAAAGCTATTATTATGTATTTCATTAATAAATGCCTTTTGGTTGTACCTTTTACCTAGAACCTCTCCTTGATTGAAATTTCTTATAAAATTATTAACAGATCAAAAACCTTGTTTGGAAAAGTGCTAAACATACCTTGTCTTCAGTAAACACATGAGGATTGATTTCCTCCCCACAATCATTATTGAAGGCTTCAAAAGAAATTGTGCTAATGCCAACACCCTGAAGAATGTCATTTTCCCCCAAAATTAACTAGTCAATAACACTGGTCAAGAGCTAAGTAATCTTCTTAGCATAAATGTGGAGGAGATGGGGAAATACTATAATTTTCTTAGTACTGCAGACATCCATTCAATCACCAGATTTGACATTATGGATTTTTTTTATGGTTTCAAAAAAAGTCTAAAATCTAGGCAAAATTGTTCTCTATATCATATCAAACATTGATTTTGTAACTTGAACATAAAATTCTATTTGATAATGTTAAGAAATTTGGATACTCCCAAGGAAACCACACATTTTCCCTACAAGTTATCATACTTTTCAGTAAGTTAGAATACTATACTTTTTCCTTCAACATTAAAGGGATATGAGATCCAGTGTCAAATTCTGATTAATTTGAGATATGCTGAGATACATTTAAGAAGATATCCATAAGCATTAGGAGTGATAACTATTCAAAATCTGGGAACAGATTAATGGAAGAACACAGATATCGCATACTATCTAATAGAGAGCTCTCTGAGCCCAGACCTTCAATGGAAGTTCACTTAGCCATACGAAATTTATTCAGCCCAAGAAATACACCTATAGGTTAGGAACTGCAAGGGTTGCAGTCTTTCTCTTCCCTCATTTAGTCAAAGGCCACATCAGAGAGAACAACTAAGCTGCCCTGGATTTATGGCATCCCCTGCTGACCAGCATGGGAAACTGTTTAACCCAATAACTGTTTCCAACTTCCTCTTTTCTCTTCCCCCTTCCCCCACTTTCCTCTCTCTTTCACCATTTACTTTATTATTTTTCAAAATATCTGTGATTTCACCAATAAGAGTACTCCCTCCCCTGACCCAGATAATGCCTTGTACCTTAATTTCATGAGCTGTCATGACCCCCAAAATAGTGACCTAGTGGCCCACCTTTGGTTGATGAGCCTCTCCTAACTTAGGCTGGTCCTTGGACTGTTAACAGTCTGTGGTCTGGCCTGCATTCCAAACCTCTTCAACTTGATAATCTTTGTTAGAGCTTCCTTCTGATTTGCTTTGACCCTCATTGGTTTGCAGGTTGGATCCCCAGGGAGGTGGACACTACCTGAAGGGTTCAAGGGGTATAGTCTATGGGTTCTGTATTCCTAAAACTATAACTTGTGACCCTCACCTGGTGAACATACCTTTCCTTAGGTTAGTCAATAGACAAAATTATCTCAAAGCAAAGGTATTTACTGAGATGGCATAATAAAAATGTTAGCTACAAAACATGCCCCTCATAAATTTGGGGAGCAATATCCTACAAACACATACAGAGTCCAAACTTAGAATTTCCTTGAGAGAAAGGCACATACGTATGGAATATGTGGCCAAAGCTACTCATGCATCCGGTAATACAGCAGCATCTCAATATCCTTTTCTTCCTTTGTGAGGTTGTCTTCTTGCTGCTGCCCCTGGGCACAGCGTGTCTGCTAGGTGAGCCATTAAACTAAGGTTTAGTCATCTGTTCCTCTCTGGAGCTCAATGCTTAATGGCCCAGGCTAATTATCTCTTTAACCCAGAATGGGCTTACTTCTCTGCTGGTGGAGGTCTCCCTCCATGAAACTGCTTCCTGCCTGGATACTGCTCCTCTTGGTGTCTATGTTTCCACAGAAAGCCTATGTCTCCACTTTCCCACTTCCCCACTTCCCTCCCACTCCCCCACCCCTACCCCCTGCCCCAACACTTCTCAGCTGTGCTTCTCTGGGCTGTTCCAGTAGCTCTATTGCAAAGCATCATGGTTAACAGGAGTGGAGGGAAAGGGGGAGAAGGAAAGAAAAAAATTCACTCCCCACTTCAGTACCCTGGCAAAGGAGTACTCTTTGTATTATCAGTAGCTGCTCCATTCCAGAGTTGCTTCAAAGGCTCAAACTCTCAAGCTGTTGCTCAGGGCAGGCAGGCTGGTGTTTAAAGGCCCACCATGAAACATGACCAATCTTTTCCTAGCCAATGTCCAGCTGCCATTTTAATTCTATCAGAGCTTATTCGCTTTGTAAAGGGATACAGGATTTATACACCTAGTTACAGTTCTCATATCTGCTTCTTACTGTTTATGATTACAAACTGGACTGGGGGTTTTGGCCTAGCACCAACTTCCCACCCCACATTACAGACATCTATATAGTTCTTTACAGCTAATAAAGAATTTTCGTCATAGAAAATGTGTGAAATGTATGGCGCAAGTGGTGGTTTTTAGCCTTATTTGACAGATGAGGAAATATGGCCCAGAGAGTTTACATGTCTTGCTCCTGGTCACACAGCTGATAAGTGTCAAAGCCTGGATTTGAACCCAGCTAGGTGGGTGTAGTAGATAGAACACCAGACCTAGAATCAGGAAGACATCATCTTGAGTTCAAATCTGGCCCCAGAAACTTGCTGGCTGTGTGACCCTGGGCAAGTCACTTAATCCCGTTTGCCTCAGTTTCCTCATCTGTAAAATGAGCTAGAGAAGGAAATGGCAAATCACTCCAGTATCTCTCCCAAGAAAACCCCAAAAGGGGTCATGAAGAGTCCAACACAACTGAAAAACAACTAAAAAAACTTTCTGACTCTAGATCTGGCAAGGCACTTTTGCATTGACACATTCCTTTTATTCTACTTATGGATTCAAAAAATAATAGTAATAAGTGCAAGAGTAATGTGAATGATGGTGAACTTTTAATGTGAAAAAGGAAATGCTAAGTTTAGGAAGCCAGAAGATTTGGTCTCTAGTTCCAGACCTGCTGTAACAACTGTGTAACTTTGAACAAATCCTTTCAGTTCTCTAGACTTCCTTCAGTTTTTCCACCTATGAAATGGGGACATTGGAATAAACCACCTCTAAGGTCCCTTCTCAATCTATAAAATTCTGATCCTATGAAATGAGATATAATAAAGAACTAGTTCCACTGACATCTAAAAACCTTGAAAAATGCCTAGAAATTCCATTAAGAATCATCACAGATTTAAAGCTGAAATATTTTTAATCAAAAAAGAAAAATAGGGAAACTACTTATTTGTCAGCAACATCATTCAATATTGGCTTAGAACCAGAGGTGGGGAACCTGCAGCCTCAAGGCCACACATGACCTCCTAGGTCCTTGGGTGCAACCCTTTGAATGAATCCAAACTTATCTGTTCTGTGAAGTTTGGATTCATTCAAAGGGCTGTGGCCTTGAGGCCACAGGTTCCCCACCCTTGCAAGACCATTTAAAATAACTAGACAGTACAAAATACCCAAATGGACACAGGAACTATGAAAATAAACATAAAATACTTTTTATACAAATAAGATCAGATCTAAATAACTGGAATAATATTTATTGTTCATGGGTAGGTAAAGCCAATATGATAGAAACAAAGTCATAATTTTACCTAATCTATTTATTCAATTCCATCCTCGTTAAATTACTAAAAAAAATTACTTTAGTGAGTTAGAAAAAATAATAGCAAAGATTATTTGGAAGAATAAAAGGTCATGAATTTCAAAGAAACCAGAGAAAAAAGATGTAAAGAAAGGAGATTCAGTAGTATCAGACCTTAAACTATACTATAAGGTGAGAGTATTACTGAAATATAAAATGGATAATTTCAAGTATTTCAAATTAAAATTTTCTTGTATAAATAAAATCAGTGTAACTAAGAATGGAAGGAATGCAGAAAATCGAGAACAAACTTTCCTAGACAATCTCTCAGACAGAATGTGAGTGCTTTGGAATGTTGCTGTGGTGTAGGAAATGATAAGCTGGTTGATTTAGAAAAACATGGAAGGACTTGTACCTATGAAGGAAGATGCTGTCTGCCTTCAGAGAAAGAGATCACAAGCACATAGAAATGGTCTATATGTGTGTATGTGTGTGTGTGTGTGTGTATGAGTGTATATGTGTATGCATGTGTATGTTTATAAATATTTATGTATATGCATATATATCCAAGTTTAATTGTAGCCTTCTTTAGTGAAGGGTTGGGAGGAATAAAGTGAAAAGTACACAGCAAAGAACAAAAGAAAATCTGCAAGGAAGTAAAGAAAAGCTGGGTAGGATTGAAACAATGAGTATTTTATTATATAGGTTTTCCTGAAATGGAGATTTATGGTTTTATATTGAATCCTCTCTTATATTCTGCTGTGTACATGGCAATGTTCTTTTTTCTTTTTCTTTTCTCATTTTGTATTTAAGTTTGTTAATAAAAAAATTTGCAAAAGAAAAAAATAAAGTACTGATGGCATGTGAAAAAAAAAACAATCCTCATAGAACTTTCCACCTAGCATCTTATCCCCCTCTAATTAAACCCACTTTTCCTGAAGTGTCAGCATTCAAAATAACACCCTATTTATTAATTATATTTTCATTTTTATTTTTTCCAACTCCCTTTCCACTTACTTTTCCATCCCATCACCCTCCCTGGGAAGTACTGTGACCGAGGGGAACTATAGATGTCTCTACAGTAAGGGAAGAAGCAACCAAAAAGAAAGAGGGAAAGGGGCTCTCTTGACTCTATAGGTTCAGGTATCATTCTGTTCTGTGTCCTTTAATGTGTAAATAAAATCTGTTCTATGTTTGATGTCTTGTGAGCCTGAACGTATGTAAGAAGTGTTCATGACCTCCGCTGGGGAAATGTCATACATTGAAATGTCCAGGTTCTAACCTAAGAGGGTGCAAATAAGGCAAAGGAGCTTAGAAGTCCTTAAAATATACTGCAAAGTAAAATGAAATACAGCAGAAGAACAATTTATCAACGACTACACCATTGTAAAAACAAATGCTTTGAAAAACTTCAGAATTCTGATCAATTAATTCTGACTACTTAAAGTTTAAGCTTTTGTGCCTAACTAATTCAACTAAAATTAGGGGGAAAAAAAACAGGAAACTGAAAAAAAAAATCTTTATAGTGAGATTGTCTGATAAGGGTCTAATTGATAAACTATATGGAAAATTGAGTCAAATTTACAAGAATAATCCCCCAATCATTCCCCAACCGATAAATGGTCAAGAGATATGAATAGACAGTTTTCAAAAGAAGAAATCCAAGCTATCAATAGCCTTATGTTCTAAATATGTTTCAAATCACTAATAATTAGAGAAATGCAAATTTAAACAACCCTGAGGTACCAACACACACACACACACACACACACACACACACACACACAAACACACACACACACACACACCAGCTTGGCCAAGGTGACAAAAAAAGAGGAAATAGAAAATACTGGAGAGACTAGGAAAACAGGTACACTAACGCACTGTTGATAGAGCTGTGAATGGGTCCTACAATTCTGGAAATCAACTTGGAACTATGGCCAAAAAGCAATTAAACTGTGCATACCCTCTGGCCAAGTGATAACTGCTACTATGTCTACACCCCAAAGAGAACAAAGAAAGAAGGAAAAGACTCATATGTACAAAAAATATTTATATCTCTTTTTGTGGTGGTAAAGAATTGGAAACTAGAGGGATAGCCATCAATTAGGGAATGGCTGAACAAGTTATAGTATCTGAACGTGGTAGAATACTATAATGCTGTAAGAAATGATGAAGGGGATGGTTTCAGAAAATCTGGGAAGATATATGAACTGATGAAGAGTAAAACAAGCAGAAAAAGAGCACAACCAGAAGAACAATTTCTATAGTAACAGCAATATTGTAAAGATAATCAACTTTGAAAGACTTAATAACTCTTAATCAACACTATGACCAACCATAATTCCAAAGGTCTCATGATGAAACATGCTATCCATATCCAGATGGAGAGCTGGTGAATTCAGAGTGCAATTGAAGAACATTTTCTTCTCTTTTTTCCGCCTTACTTCTTTTGGCTATAGCTAATGTGGAAATTTGTTTTGTATGACTATACCTATTTGTAACAGGTTTTTCTTTATTTTTCTTGCCTTCTCAGTCAGTGGGAGGCAGGGGTAGGAAAAGGACAGGGGGCTGAACTCCATCTCTTTAGGATATTCTGTACCTAACAGCCCAGCCAAAAGCACTAGACTTTCTCAAAGACACAATCAACACAGGGCAATCCACACAGAAAGACAGATGCATATGGAAAGCCAACCAGGTACCCAGACTTCCAAAGTTGTGCTGTTTTGTCACAATGAGTTCTCATCTGCCTGTCCCTTCTATCAATACACTAAGCTCTACAGCCAAAATAGAAAGGCAAGTTTAGGAATGTGAGATCAGAGGCTTAGGCTCCTCCTGATTTTATCTGTTGCAGTTTATACCTTGGTATTAACAAGGACAGAAGCTCCTGCTCCCCTGATCTTAAAGTTCCACTGATTGTGATATCTATCATATTCTTTCTCATTGATTTCTTTTTTTTTTTTTTGCTTTCTGGCAGGGCAATTGGGGTTAAGTGACTTGCCCAAGGTCACACAGCTAGTACATGTGTCAAGTGTCTGAGGCCGGATTTGAACTCAGGTCCTCCTGACTCCAGGGCCAGTGCTCTACTCACTGTGCCACCTAGCTGCCCCTTCTCATTGATTTCTAAGAAATCATTTAAGCAAATAACTGGTAACAGGAGATATTATAGCAAAACTTTGCTAAAAGAAATTTACATGCAGATCATAAATTTAGTTATAATCTGAAGCAAGTCATGTCCCATATGTAGCTCTCATTATAGTGCTGAAAGCTTCCATATAGCACAATATATCTGTCTCCAACACCAATGTTATTATTAGGGATGTACTATATTAATCTACCTAGTCTGCTATTTCGCTTAGACAGCTACAGTTAGCCAGAAATCACCATTAATTCCCTTGGTCCACATTCTTTTCCTCAAAAAAATCATACAGCTCCAAGACCCTCACTTTCACATTCACTGAAACAAAATTATCTGAAGACAATAGGTTAGGTTCAAATTTTATCCCTTATGTTTGGACATAGCTGCTGAAACACAGTCATATCTCAAATGTTAATTAATTTCCAAAAACACAGTTGGAAAGAATGTCCACAGATAGAGCCATAATATTGATTCATGTGTAGACTGTGGCTCAGTATCATGTAGGAGACAAGGTCCCTAAAAGAGAATTGATACTGTGAATGAAAAGCAGCCACAAGAGGCCAGTGAAGTAGAGAAAAAGGACAGTGTGAATTTTGCAATAATTTGCCTCCTTCCTACTCAAAAGAGTGGACACTACTCCACTCAGATGCTGCTAAACGAATCTCTTACAATAAGTACTAATTAGGCAGGAAAACACGAAGGAAATAACATATAATAAACAGTTCAATTAATTTGAAGGCTTTCTTTTCTTCCAGTACTCCCAGTTCCCTGAAGATGTCCTAGCCACCAAATACCATGGTAATGTTATTGTAGTTATGTGCCTACTGTGTAAAAGGCACCATGCTAAGCTACCAAACTACTTATATTGCTAAGCATAGATGCTAATTGAATAGTTTTATTATACACCATTTTTCTTCTGGAAGGCTTACATACCTTTACAACAAGCAAGAAGGGGCTATCCAAAGTCCTTGGTTACAACAGAATTTTATTGAATCAAATATTGCTCAAAATAAAGTGAATACTATGTAAAATATTAATAATAGCACTTTCTGTGGTAGGAAAGAACTAGAAACAAGTGTGTGCCCATTGTGGGATGGCTAAACAAATTGGAGTATTTGGAATTAATGAAATATTGTGCTGTAAGAAATGATGACTATGAAAAATTCAGAGAAACATAAAAAGACTTGTATGAATTGATGACGTGAATTAAATAGAACCAGAAGAACAATTTAAAGAATGGCCATAATAATGTAAAGAAAAACAATACTGAAATATCTCAGGCCTCTCAGTTCTGACTTCAAAGGTCTGATGTAAAGCATGCTTCATTTTTCCTGATAGGGAGCTTCTGGTGGACTATAAGCGCAGAGTGGGGGATAAGGTCCATATTGCATGTGACAAAACATGTTTATTTGTTTTGATTAATTATACTTTGTTGTTAGAAAAGAAAGATTCAGGGTGGAGGAATTTAATTGGAAAGTGACAGCAATGTTTTTTCAAAGTATTAAAGATTTTTTTAAAAGAAAAATTAACAAGTCACTTAGAACTTGTAAATATTTTTAGTAAGTTGAGCTTTTTGTCATTTGTTGATAGGAGATTTGTGCCATATGATATCCTTATTGCTAGGCAGAATTATAAAAATTTTGAACCTACAATCTAACTCCCAGAAAGATTGTTGTGACTTGTCCAAGAGTTGAAATTGGAATCCAGGTCTCCTAATTCCTAATCTGGAGGGTTTTAGATTTAAAGGTGCGCCTCTTTTAGACATCAGGAAAGTTGGAGACCTGCAAAAATGACAGAACAGGAGGGAGCAATATACCTCCCTATATCCACTCCAACAAAGATCTAGAAAAAGCACCAGATCTAGTAATGATTGGGAAATTCAAAGGGTAAACAGAATAGGTCATTTTCCCAGCCCAGATCAGCAAAGGGAGTCAGACAAAGGTCTGTGGCCAGGGCATGGAGCAGTTTTGGATCCAGCATGGAAAACAGAAAAAAGCATAGGCTGGACTTGTGTCTGTGTACTGTGCAGAAAGCAAGAACAAAAGCAAGTCAGCAGCAGTGTTGTTCTGACCCAGAGTAGAGAAGCAGTCCATAACGATGATACAACCTGAGGTTGTATGCCAGGGCAAGGAGTGGTCCCAGATCTAGGACAGAATGGCCTGAGGTTTACACCCATCAGGGAACAAGAATATTACCAAGTTTGTAGCTCTGTTGCTCTGATCCCAGAGCAGGACCTCAGACTCAACCCATAGACCTAGGTTGGGGCCTGCAACTAAATAACCAGAGCAGGGGACTCAGACTAGTGGTGAGCCTGTAGTTCCATTGGAATGAATGTGAGGTATATGGGGCGTTCAGGGAGAACTAGTACCTCTAATATGAGGGCTTACCGAGCCCTTTTCAGGACTTCTCATCCAGCTTTCACCTAACTCTCACCTGTCTCACCTGTCGCTCCAAGAAGCTGGGGCATGCACAGCTCTGCCTCACTCTTTGAAACAAAGGACAAACAACATGAACCCGTACTGTTTTTTTTTTTTCATTATCTCATAAATTAGGAAAACTCTAGAAGAAAGAAACAGAGAAGAAATGAAAATACTAGAGTAGAGACCTGGAAGGGGAATTAATAGATTAGCGCAAGAGGTGCAGAACTTTCCCTAATTAAGTTTCCCTAAAATCAGAAGGGACAATGTCTCTCCATGAGACGGCAAGAAATATTAAAACAAAGTCAAAAGACTGAAAAAATAGAGGAAAATATAAAGTTCCTCATATCAAAAATAACTGATCCAGAAAATAGGTCAAGAAGAAAAACTCTAAGAATCACTGGGCTACCTGAAAGCCATAACCAAAATATGAGCCTGGTTGCCATATTTTAATTTTATCATGTCAAACAAAAAAAACCTATTCAAACCTATTAGAGTCAGAGGGTAAAGTGAAAATACAAATAATCCATCTGGAAGAAATTCCAAAATGAAAATTACCAGGAACATCATAGCCAAAATCTAAAGCTCCCGGATCAAAATAAAAATACTGCAAACAGCCAAAAAGAAAAAGAAACCATCGTCAGGATTAGACAAGTTCTAGAAGCTACCACTATTCAAGAAATAAGTTTGGAATATGCTATTCCAGAAAGAAAAATTTATGGGTTTACAATTAAGAATAACTTACTCAGGAAAACTGAACATAATCCTATGAGATAATTCAGAAGATTTGCAAGTATTCCTGATGAAAAGACCAGAGCAGAGAATAGTAGAAACTTTGAAATGCAAACACAGAAGTCAAGAGAAATATAAAAAGGTAGATATGTTCAAGCACTTAGAAGAGACAATACAAAGGTTTCTAGGGAGAAAAGAAATGTGTCCACTTAGAACTCTAATATCATCAGGGGTCTTAAAAAAAGTTAAATACAACAGAAGGCCCAGGAGTGGTTTTGATATGTTTTGATGATCTTAAAAGAAGAAAATAAAGGGAAAAAAGAATACACTAGAGAAGAAATAAAGAGGAGATGGGTGATTTATCATTTCATAATCTGGGCATATAAGTAGAAGACTATAAAAAAAGAGGAGGAAGAGATGAAGGGAGCAGGTATTATATGAACCTCATTTTCATCTGAACTGGTCAGAGTTCAGATATAAATACACACACACACACACACACACACACACACACACACACACACACACACACGAAACGTCTCAACAGAGAAACAGGAGGGACCTGGGACAGAGAAGAGGGATAGTAGACTCAAGGAGGAATAAATCATAAGCAAAACAAAATCCATCCTCACAAGGCAGATTGTGAGAACAGTTTAAAAGGAAAGAAAGAAAGGGTAAGACCCTGATTGGTGTCTGGGTGAGGGGAAAAGAAGACGGGCAGTAGAATGGTAATAGATCGCATCAAGCATAGATCGCTAATGTTGAGCACACTGCTGCTCTCACCCTCAGCCCTATTCCTTCTAAAGAAGGTGCCTGGGGGCAAAGGTGGGGGGAAAAACAGACCAGCAAAACTGAAGGTTGTAAAGGACAAAGATAAAGATGAGATGTAACGGTGAGGCCCTTTTATATATACCTGAAGCATTCCACACCTTATAGGGGATGTGATGTACCACAAATTAAAATGTCTAAAACCATAAACTAAAATGTCCAAAACTAAACTTATTATATTTCCCTGTAATCCCTTCCCTCTATCAAACCTCCTAGTTTCAATATCAACATTTTCCTAGACTCCTCACTCTCACTCACCACTTGGACTGGGTATCTTTTCCTTAACCACCCCTTTACGTAGTAGAGGTGAAGATTTGAGCAAAGTACTAGATACTTTTCCCTTTCCCTTTACCCTTTCCGAGGTATTTTTTCCCTTTATTTCATCATAAATTAAGGTCAGTGGACTTACCAAGGGAACCCAGCTCTGAACCAGGAAAAATATTCAAAAGGACCAGGTTATACTTCTCCCACCTCCTACTCATGAAGTGACAAACCTCAGAACTGAGGCCCTGAGGGAACAGAACTACAAAGGCTTCTGTTGACACCAGGATAAGGGTTTCTGACCCTTCTAAAAGAGTGTGGTAATACCACAGCAAAAAAAAACAAACAAACAAAAAAAAACAAACAAAAAAAAGCACAGCAAAATTCAGGCAAGCCTGAACCTAGAAGTGATGGACATAATCGAAGAATGAGCCCAAGGAGTCCAGAAAATTGACTTGTTTAGCAGAGACATCATTTCCTGAAGTACCAACCCAAAAGTCAAGTAACCTGTCTAGCCCAGCCCAGCCTGGCAGTGGATCAAGTCATAGAACAAAGACACCACACCCTCTGAGAAGCCAGCCTAGCAGAGGGTCCAGCCCATGCATCATTATAAATTTGGTGAGGCCTCAACAAAGAGAAAAAGGATCTTGAGCTCTGACATTCCAGTGGTGACTTGCCATAGCCATAAGAACTCCCTTCACTTAGCCTCAAGCTTATACCCACTTCCCCTCTCCCCACCATGGATTTCTAGTATAATTGTCAAAGGATGCACCCCAGGTTTTGGGGTGGGGATGTTTGATAACGACTGTTTTTGCTGTTCTGCTTGAATAAGTGCCTTTGTTGAGAGCTAATTGAGTCTACTGTATGATTGTTAATGGGGAACACAAAGGTCGGGGAGAGAGTGGCTCATGAGCTACAGTGGCATCCCTTGGGGTTACCCACAGGACCAAAGCATCAGTAGTTCCTTTGGGGACCCAGTTCAATTTGACTGGGACAGCAGCCCAGAAAATATGTAACATAGTACTAGTATTTGAATGTCGCAAAATAATAGAGTTTAGGTCCCCTGAAAGGGCACACATGTAAGATCATTCACAAACTCTTGCATCTATCATTTATCCTTCCACTCCATTGCTAATAAAACAGCAAATAAATCCCCCACAAGGAATTAAGTAGAAATCGGTCATACCTGGCTGGCCTCTTGGTGGAGAGTTGTCAAAAGAACTGATGTTTATACTGTTTGAAACTTCTGCTGAAAATATCTACTTCTGTTTGAAGGTTGCAAAACATCTTTCAGTATTCAACTAAATATTGTCACAAAATTGTCGTTTTTTCATCCACATGGTCTTCTTTCTCCAGTTATGTTTGTAAACAAGTTCAAGAGTAATGGATTCCTCCTGGAAATGTACCACGATTTGAGCTACCTAGCAATTCAGAAAATTCAAAGAAATAAACACTCCCTTTGTTTCCTTCATACTTTAAAATATAGTACCTCTTCTTTTTTGTTCAGTAAAATAAAAGGTTGTTATTTTGACTCATAAATATAAAAAAGATTGAGTCTTATTTATATCCTGTATTTACGATTTTTAAAATATTTTATTTTTTAGGGGAGGAAGAATGTTGTAAGAAAGGCTTTTATTAACAGGTTCAAAAGTACAAAGGCCATTTCAAGCTCCAGACATTTGTAGCCTTTATTTCTTTAGTCCTTGAAAGGGCTTTTTAAATGTTAACAGCCAGGATTGCTTTCCTACACTGATGCTTCTCAGCCTTTTTCCTTTGTAGTTGTGGTGGGGGATTTTTAGTTTTGTTTTGTTAGGACTTTTTTTTTCTTTGCTTCTCCCCACCTCCCTTAGCTTCTTTTTTCAAAACAAAAGCCAACATCCAAGGCATTAACTCCTGGTTCATCACAACCTGGGTAGCTATAGATTTCTAAGAGCAAATATCTTTTACAAAAACAGGAACTCAGAATTTAAAAAAAAAAAAAGGACCCCAGAGGTCATCTAGTCTAACCTGCAAACTAGGCCTCAGACACAGCTTTTACTTGATTTTACCATATTTGGTGAGTTAATGTTTCTATTTTACTCATTTTATGTGCTAATAACCTGTATCTTTAAAAAAACTACAAAAATACTCAGGCTACATTATTACATAGATTTTTTTTGTTGGCCTGCTCCTCTCAGAAACAATAACACTCAATCTTTCGAAAGATTTTATTTAATATGAAGGGAAAGATATATAATCACAAACACTGATCATTTAGGTTTCTCTGTACAATCTCGTTTATATAGTATTTAGTTAGCAACAACCCAGTAACACAGTTAATGCAAATATTATTACTTCCATTTGGGGAGACCAAACCTGTGATTTCCTTTGCCTAGGGACTCTTAGTGAGGAAATTGCATATGGGCAACAGCTCCACAATTTACAGAGAGTTGCCTAGGGCATCGAGAAGTTACACAACAAAGTCAGGAGGACTTGGAAATCCTGGTCTTTCTGTCTGAGAGTTTCCACAGAGCCACTGCGATTTAGCACATACAGAAACTGAGATAATTTGCCCAAGACTACATAGCTACTAAGTGGTGCAGTTGCCTCTCAAACCCAGATCTTTTGACTCATCGTCCAAAAATATACTTTACTTTGAAGCTTCTAGATAAAACTTAAGAGCAATCATGGGAAAGTAACTGGCCTGCTGTATATAGCTTCCATTTCACCTAGTGTATACAAACATAAGGAAGTAAGCAAGCATTTAGTAAGCACCTACCACATGCCAGGCATTTTACAGATATCTCTTAACAACCATCCTAAGAAGTAGGCAGTTGAAGAAACTGATGCAGAGATTGTGACTTGCTCAGGGTCACACAGTTGGAAAGTGAGTGAGGCTGAACTTGGCCTCCCATTGCCTGACTCCTGGCCCAGAGCTCTATCCACTGCACCACCTAGCTGCCCAATGTAAAATGGGAACACAACCAGAGAACTCATTATCCTAATTCAATGAATAAAGATCTATGTATATACTGGCTCTGATATCTAAGATTAACAGGGTTTTGATAACAACTGTTTTGGAGTAGTTCTGTAGCAAGAAAATTTCTCTCCTCTTTCCCTTTAAAAGACAAAAAAAACTCCAAGATTATGTGAAATAATAAGTAACTGTAACTATATTTAGTAGTGTTTAACCCTTGGTACTCTGGTAGACTACTGCGTCCACTCACTGGAGAGAATGGCGTTACCCTTCTCCTCAGTCATCAACAGTCATTTTTAATCATCTACTATGTAGAAAGCACTGTTGTAGGCACAGCCACATAGGCTATTATTTACACTATGTTTATTCAACCTCTAGACTGGTTTTACCTCTCTGCCTACTCCTGAGATAACGCTCTAAGAATTTTTTTCCAGCTTTAGACAACAAGCAACAGGTGTGTCAATATGGAGTAAATACCTTGAAGCTCTTGTTTCTTCTTCAAGTATGTTATCCATGATCAGTTAAAGATGATGGTCCTTATGAATATTACATTAGATATTCACAGTGTCTTTTGTTAAATCCTTCTCCATCGTTGCGCACTACATAAGAATACACTGGGTGTCTACTATGACTTGAGGGAACTCGATCTGCTCCATTGTCTCAATTCACCTTTACCTGGTCTTCTGTGGGAGGAAGATAATGAGATAACATGCCGGACTGTTATATCATTTCACATGTGACAATTTAGCATGTTTCTCTTTTTTCATGGTTGGGCTAGGCAGGTTTCAACAACTCCGTTAAAGAGAGTAACAGAGCAAAACTATTGATTTCTTAACGGCTTAGCAAAGCTTTCAGCTGTTGGTGACTTTGTAATATTTAGAGCGCTAATGAAGAGGGTTTTTTGAGGGGTAATTGTTTTGTTTATTTTTAGTAGTCTGGGACAGACCTTAGCTTAAAAAGGCCAAGGTCTCCACTACATCGGAGCCATTGCCAGCCGTCCTGACCTATATCTTGCCACTGGACTCCAAAGACTGGAGGAGTGAGACTGATGACTTTGCACAGTCCTGCCTCACTTAAATCCAATTCACTTGCAAGTCAAAACATCACCCTCCTGAGGTCATTGGTCCTCTTCAAGAACAAAGGACAAACAACACAAGCGTACAAAGAGCACTGAGTGTGAGTCATGGCTCAGGCACTAGCTGTCTGTCCTTTAGCAAGTGATATAACCTCTCTGAACCTCAGTTTCATCATCTGTAAAATGTGGATAACAGTACTTCAAGTAGTCACCTCACCAGGTTGTTGTGAAGCAAGTACTTTGTAAACTTTTATATGTGTGTGTGTGTATATATGTATGTACAAACACACACACACACACACACACACACAGAGCTATTATTATCTTTCAGCCAATCCTTCTAAGGCTTTTTTATTGGATCACCATTCATGTCCCATGAAGCTTTGTCACTCTTGGGGACTTGGGTCCAGTCACTTCTCCTTTCTTGACTTATTTTCTTGTTTGTAAAATGAGGTAGGGGTATGGTTTGAGGCGAAGGGAATGTCAGACTAAGTGAGCTCTTAAGGTTCCCTTCTGGGCCCTCTTCCCTTTATCTTGAGGATCTTAGTTTCATCTCTGTGCAGATGATTCCCAAGTCTATAAACCCTAATCTCTCTCCTAAACTCAAGTCCAGCACCACTAACCACCTGCTAGAATCCTCCACCTGATGGCCCAGCAGCATCTTAAGCTCAGTACTGTTTGCTGAAAACAAAGATCATCATCGAGTTCCTCAAACTTGCCCCTCCTCCAAATTTCACTCTGTTGAGGGTAGCACCATCCTGCCAGCCAACCAGGTTCATAACCTTTGTGTCATCCTCAACTCTCCCTCTTCTTATTCCATGAAATTGCCAAAACTTGCCAACTCCCCTTACCCCCGCAATCTCTTGCATCTATCCCTTCTTTCCACTCCTTCTGCCAACACCCTAGTTCAGGCCTTCATCACCTCTCACCCCCAGTGCTTAGGTCAAAAGTAGAAAAAGGTTAAACCCTGATATCTTAGACCTCTGTAATTGCCTCCTAACTGGTCTTCATGCTTCCAATCTCTCCCCAATCCAAACCATCTTTCATACACTGCCAAAGTAACCTTCCTAAACCACAGGTCTAGCCTGGTCACACATCCCTCTCCTCTGGCCCCCACCGCCATAAGTCCCTTCTTATTGCCTCTAAGGACAAAATACAAAATCCTCAACTTGGCATTTAGAGGCCATCACAATATATGGTTTTAGCCTGCCTTTCCGGGTTTGGTTTACATTATACCCTTTGACACATATTTCCAGTTAAATAAACAAGGAAAATCTTTAGATTTGGTATCCTACCTCCTTCCTCTTTCACAAAAGTACACTGGATTTAGAGTTAAGGGCCTTGGTCTGAAATCTAGTCTGTGTAATCTCAGACAAATCACTTAACTTCTCTAGGTCTCAGTTTCCTTATCTGTAAATGTAAAAGAGCAAACTGGACAAGATGACCTCTGGGCTCCCTTCCAGCTCAGTTTAAGATCCTCTGATCCTAACTAAACGCAGGCTATCTCCCGTGCCTAGAATGAATTTCTTACTGGATTCTTATCTTTCAGAAACCCTAACTTCCTTCAAAGCTCAGCTCAGATTCCACCTCCTACAGGAAGCTTTTCCTGATCCTCCGGCTCGTTAGTTCCTTTACCCTCCTCAGATTATCTTGTACTTATTTATTTGTGAATATGGCATATTCCATAGTAGAATGTGTAGATTCCATGAGGGTTTACTATTTTTCACTTTTGACTTCATGTGCCAGCTTCCTTAGCTATAAATGGGAATAATGATGATCTCTACCTCATAGGACTACTAGAATGATCAAAAGGGATGATATGCATAGTACTGTGCAATCCTTAAAATGCTACACATTGGTTATTATCCCCAGTGCTCACGGTGACTCACACATTTCTGTTGTTGTCCAGTCGTTCAGTCCAACACTCACATGTCCAACTCTTCATGACAGCACGGACCGCAGCACGCCAGGCCCTTCTATGCTCCTCTCTCTTGAAGTCTGTCAGAGTGAACAGTTTCCATGATATTATCTATCTGTCTCATCCTCTACTGTCCCCTTTCTCCTTTTGCCTTCAATCTTTCCCAACATCAGGGTCTTTTCCAATGAGTCCTGTCTTTTCATTATGTGGCAAAAATGATTAAGCTTCGGCTTCAGTGTTTGACCTTCCAGTGAATAGCCTAAATTAATTTCTTTAAGCTGATTTGATCTCCTTGCTGTCCAAGGGACTTTCAGAAGTCTTCTCCAGTGATGCAGTTTGAAAGCTTCAGTTCTGCAACACATAGCTTTCCTTATAGTCCAACTCTCAAAGCCATACATTGCTGCTAGAAAAGCCATAGCTCTGTCTATACTTTTATCAGCAAGGTGATGTCTCTGCTTTTTAGTATGCTGTCCAGACTTGCAATAGCTTTGCTTCCAAGGAGCAAGTGTTTTTAAATTTCATGGCTGCAGTCACCTACTGCAGTCCAAGAATATAAAATCTGACACTGCTTCCATTTCTTCTCCCTCTATTTGCCAAGGTTCACACATAGTAGACACAATAAATGCTTGGTTAATTGAATTAAATCAGAACTGAGCTGCCATACAGTTAGCAGTAGCAATACAGGGTCTAGTAGCATTTGAATCTTTTTGTGAATAAGTAGTCATTCACTACAAAAAAAATATTTTCCAGGAGCCCTGAAAAGGTCTGCCAATTTGGTTGTCATTAGTATTAATTAATGGTTCCCTCCTCTGGCATGGCTCATTTTCACAGCAAAATTGCCAAGTTAAGATGGTTCTTTTTCCATCTGCACTCATAGAAGTTAGACTTCTTAAGAATAAAGTATTGTTTTGTATTTTTCTCTATCTGTCTGAAAGACAGAGCAGAACATATGCTCTACTTCTGGCAGAATAAATTAGATTTTAATTATTAGAGAATTAGACTGACCATAAGTTTTTATACTGTTCTGTGGCTATCTGATACCTTAAAATATCTGCATGGTAGAGGCTTGCATTTAAGAGGTTTCACACAAGCTAAACTACATGTCAACAAAGGAGTCACTGCTCCCATCATAAACTTACATCAAGACCATTGGGTTGGAGTCAGAAGAACTATAGTGACTTTGGACAAATCACTTCACTTTTCTAGGCTTGTTTCCTCCTTTGTAACAAGAGGGTGAGGGGGATCAGACTAAAGAAATTCTTAAGGCTCCCTCCAGATGAACTAGGGTCCTTTAGATCAAAGACAGGACTTCCTACATCTTCTCTAACCACTTACTGGGGGTGCTGTAGAACAGATAAACTTGTTCAAGTACAGGTTGGACTAAATGACCTCAAAGATCTTCTGGAATTCTGAGATTTTATGGTTCTTTTGGGATGAAGTTGGCCCAAGTCTAACTAGACTCACAGCTTCAGCCAGCTTCTCAGGGAGTAAGGAACTGAATAAATAGGGATGTATATAAATATAGGTCTCAAGTCAGTTTTAGTGATACAGGTCCTAATCATAATAAGCACCTATTAAGTGCCTACTAAACGCAAAGCACTGTGCTAGGGATGTGTGTAGGGATGCAAAGACAAAATGGACAATAGTCTCTAACTCCAAGGACCTTACATTCATTCTGCTGGGGGATGGCTAGGGATTCTAGGAGGGAAGGAGTGAATTCGAAGGATTAGGGGAGAGGTAAAACCAACTTCAGGGCAACTAGGTGGTACAGTGGTTAGGGTGCTGGGTCTAGAATCAGGAAGACTCATCTTCCTGAGTTCAGATCTGGCCTCAGACACTTACTGATCGTGTGACTCTGGGCAACTCACTTAACCCTGTTTGCCTCAATTACTTATTTGTAAAATGAGCTGGAGAAGGAAATGGCAAACCATTCCGGGATCTTTGTCAAGGAAACCCCAAATGGGGTCGCAAAGAGCTGGACACAACTGAACAAACAAAAATACCAACTTCAGGAAATAACAAGGCCAGTGTGCCTGAAAGTCAGTGGCATAAAATAAGCCTGAAACTGTAGGTTAGAGCCAGATTGTGAAGGGCTTGAAATGCTTATTGAGGAGTTTGTATTTTATCTTCCATACAATCAAGGAGGTTTCTGAGCACACTACCATAACCACCAAACTGAGGGGGGAAAAGCCTTGTTATCGAAGGACCTGGGTTCACATCCTGCCTCCAATGTTTACTCCTAGACTGTTGCAACAGCCCTTTAGTTGGTCTCTGTGCATCCTCTGTCTATCCATTTTCACCACACCTTGAAAAGTAAGATTCCTAAAACACAGGTCTCACCATGTCACTCCTCTGCTCCAGATTTCCCATCTCCCTATTGTCTCAAGGATAAAATTCAAACTCCTCTATTTGAGAATTAAAGCCCTTCCAACCTAGATCGACTTTATCCTTTCAGGCTAATCATGTATTATCTCTCCCCCACCCCCCCCCCCAGATCCATGCACACTACTTTCCAGATGAACCAGCCTACTTGCTGTTCTCTGTTCCAGACATTCTATGGTGAGTCTTGGTGCCTTTCCACAGGTTCTCCCTGAAGCCTGGAACATACTCCCTGCTTCCTCCACGCTTCTTAGAACCTCTAGCTTCCTTTAAGGTTTAGCTCAAGGACCACCTCCAGCAAGAGGCCTTTCCTGATTCCCCCAAACCCAATTCCTTTATATTTATTTTGTATTTTCTCATCTGAATACTTGTCATTTTTCTCCAGCAGAATATAAGCGCTTAGAGGGCACGGGCTGTTTTCATTTCTCTTTCTATGCCCAGCACTTAATAAATGCTTCTTGAGGGCAGAGATCTTGTATTTTTACTTATGGAGACAGCTAGGTGGTACAGTGTCTACAATGCTGGCCTGGGAGTCAGGAAGACCTGAGTTTAAACCCTGCCCCCAACTCTTACTGTCTGTGTGATTCTAAGAAGGCAACTCAGCCTTTCTCTCAGCCTGTTTCCTCCACAGTAAAATGAGGATAAATAATAGCATGTACTTCTGTGGGATCCTGTGAGGACCAAATGAAATAACACACAATTGCTCCTTCGCAAACACTAAAGAACTAAGCAAATGCTATTATTATTATTGTATCCACAGCACTTATCAGTGCCTGGCACATACTGATGACTTAATGCTTCGTTTTCCATTACCTAGGCAGCTAGGTGGCAGCGGGATGGACTTGCTCCAAATTCTACCTCTAGCTATGTGACTGGACAGGTCACTTAACCTTTCTATGCCTCAGTTTCTTCATTTGCAAAATACGGATAGTAATAGCACCCACCTTCCAGGGTGGGGGTGAGGATGAAATTAGATAACACGTGTATAGCTGTTTGCAAAGCGGTGTACGTATGTTCCAAAATTCAGCGCAATTTAAACTAATTAAAAACTAAAACTGACAGACTTTTGGCTGTTATTCTCTCCAATGCTAGTTCTATTATCTCCAATTTATCTTGTCCGTATTTTGTTCGTACATAGCTGCCTTCCCTATCAGTCTTCATCTCGAGGGCAGGGATGTCTTTGGCCTTTCTTTGTATCTCTAAGGGCTAAGTAAGCACAGTGCCTGGCACACAGCACACCCGTAACACGTGCTTATTGACTGTTTCCTCTTCGGTAAATGGAAGGCATGGGGTCGGACTATAAGCCTCGGTGATCGCTCTGAGCATCAGGGCTGAGCCTAGGCCTCTTAGGCCCCGGCCCGACTCCAGCTGCCTTTGTTGCGCCGCCCCACCCCCACCTGCCGGCACCTGGCATTCACCCCCAACCGGAAAAATGTCCCCTCCCTCACCCCAGGTCCTCGGGCCTGCACCCGCCTAACTACATGGACAAATGGGGGCTGGGGACGCCTGGAAGGGCCTTTTAGGATGCTGCCCGCCGAAGAAGCCACCCTGTGGGACGCAAGTCCCCGCCCGCACAAGCTCTGGAGGTCAGGAGCCATTTTCTTTTTTTTTTTGAAGCTTTTGGCCGGGGCCCTGGAGGATGACCATATGTCACTGAGTTTAAAACCCAAGGGGTTCGTAACAATAGTGACGGCGAGGGCGTCAGCTCTGCCTTAAATGAAGAGCCTAGTGGCCGCTTTGCGTCCGCAACCACAAACCTCGAGACCTCCGCCTCCGGGGCAGCCTCGAGAATGGCCGAAGGAGGCGAAGCTTCCGAGGGCACTGCCGCCACTCAGCGCGAGAGCGCCGCATGGCTTCCTGGGAGTTGTAGTCCTTCTTCCTGCCAACTCTCTTTGTTTCTGTCACAGACGATCGAGCCAAAGAACTACAATTCCCAGAGCGTTTCGACTGGGGGGTGGGGTGGGGAGGGAAAGGACGAGCGTCGCGTCGGCGGCGTGGGCGGAGCGCGGCGACGACGCTCGCTGAAGAGGCCCGGTTCGCCCCGCGATCCTGAGCGGCGCTGAGCGGGGGCTGCGGCGGCTGGCTGTGGGTGCCGGCGGCAGAGGAGGAGAGCAGAGGGCGGCCTCGGCGCTCCCCTTGGTGGGGTCGGCGGGAGGATGAGTGCGGCCCGAGAGTCCCACCCGCACGGGGTGAAGCGCTCAGCCTCCCCTGACGACGATGTAAATAACAATGGCGGGGGAGGGGGAAGGGGAAGGCCGGCAAACGAGGCCTACTCGTCGCCCTGGGCAGGGGCGGTCCGAAGACGGGGAGCGCCTCAGGCTTGGGAGCGGAACTGGAAAGAGTGGGCCCCTCGTCCTTCTTGGGAGAGGTGGGGGGCGGGGAGGCGCTGAGAGTGACCCGTATTTAGTTTGGGATGTGAGGGGTGAAGGGGTTCCCCACCCCGGCGGTCAGGGGCCCGGGCGCGTGCGCCACCGAGCTTCCCCTTTGTGGGAGGTGCGCGGCCGAAGCTCCCTGCCGGGGGCATGGGGGGTGCAGGATTGACCCCCATGAGCTCTCGTCCTAGCTGGGCACCTGGGGGGCGGGGGGGGGGGAGGCAAGGCCGGAATTCAGCTGTTAAGGAGGGCAGCAGAGATCTCCAAGCACGTTTACAGCCACTCCAGCATTGGGCTGCTAAGAGTTAACTGGTGAGAATGCACGAGCTCGGGACGTTGGATGCTTGTAGTCACTACGGGGGTGATGAGGCTTCTGGCCCAGCCCCGGCAAACACACGCAGTTCCATCTGTCTTCCTCCCTGTGGTCCATGTGCAGAGGTCCTGACGTTTGTGCCTCCCTGCGCTCTTTAAAACCGTTTGCACCGCTTCTGTTAGTAACAAAGAGACCGTGCAGTCTTCAGAGTAGGAAAGAAATAACCCGTCTGCCTCTCAAGGAAGTGGGAAAGTATCTGTATTGCTTTGAAATCCTCAGAGAGGCATGTAGCGAATAAAAAATGTTGGAGTAGGCAGGTAAGAATTTGTCGTGCTCTCTTACTGCTGACCTTTAAGATAGTATTTTGCCTAAAAAGTGTGGGATGTCAAGTTTATTTAGCACACCAGATCAGAGGCTTGATTTTTTAAACTCGTTTTAAGAAGATTTTGGTGATTTTACAACTTGCTGCCCTCTGCTTATGCAAAAAATTATGAGTTATCTTCATTTTTAGAGCCGGGACCCAGTACTTGGTGTAAATATTCCTGTGTTTTAGAATAGCTTGGCTACCATGTTAAAGAAAACTTCTCATCTCACCTCTTCAGTAAAATATAATGGAACTAAATTATTCTTTAAGTTGGAATCATACTTTTTGATTCAAAGATTTTGCTGTCAATTTAGAAAAGAGGTATAACCTACTGTAAAATAACCATTGGTAAATGGAATTCCCCAAGTTGCACCACCTAATGAAGCAGAATGTTGAAAGATAGTCAAGTCAACCAGCATTTATCATACAGAAGAAGAGTGAATCAAAAAAATGAAAAGTTGGTCACAGTTCTGCGATACTTAAGATGATTTAGGCCCAGGATCTTGAAAGTCTAAAGTCTGGTGTACTTTGATATTTTACAATAACTAAATATGTCCCATAGTCGCCTGTAAATTTAAACTTCTTTCTAGGAACATAGACTTTTGTTTTTTGATAGAGTATGTACTTTTAGGGAGCCATAACTAAAAATTTGAATTGCTATAGAATGACAAAGTTGGCTGATTATGAACATTCTTTAAAATCTGTTTGATGAAATCAATTTATACTTACTGTCAACCAGAAGTTAGACAACATCAAGATCAACAGTTTTTTACTGGGCACTCATTGTATGCAAAGTAATGTAGTTTCAGAGAGATGAAAAAGATGTCAGAGTAGGCCCAAGTCAATTCAACCATATTAACCTAGAAGTGCTTGTTGTTGGAATGGGAAGTAGAGGGACTGGAATGATAGAGTGAGGTACAGGAGTAACCAGTTTCCAGGAGGAGTGGGGTACAATGGCAACTTAAATGATTTTCTTGAAGGATGTACTAAAGAGATGTGAGTGGTTGCATTGTGCATTTCCAATCAGGAAAGTAAATAATGTAACACTTTGGGTGGATTCTTGCTGTTGGTTCTAAAAGACTTCAGAGGAAGAATCAGTGCGATCATGACTAAAGATGATAAAATGTTAGAATTTGAAGGTAATTCCCAAAAGTGAGCCTGAAGAATTGAAAGGATGTTGATTCTGTTCATAGAAATGGGAACATCAGAAAGGGGCTGTGGTTTAAGTAATGGGGGGAGGGGCATATACTTTTTTATCTTGTTTCTTTTATTTAAAATACGTTAAGCATTAGGGAAATTAAAGAGTCAGAAAACACATCAGCAACTCAAGTGGGAATATAGATTTGAGAGTTACCTAAATCTAAGTGGTAGTTGAAAACCATAGAAGTAGATGAACTTTCAAAGTAATGAAAATAGAAACCATCCATTGAATATGTGTTAAAACACCATCACTAGTCAAAATTTAGTTTCAGTATTATTTTATTGAGTGTCTTTTGTGTCCATGGAAAAGGGGAGGGGAGAGGGTACGAAAAGGTAAAGGGCAGTCATTTGTCTTGATAGTACTTAAAACAATATATTTGATTTTAAATAGTGATGCACTTAGGCTCACAGCAAATTTGGTTATTCGTTTTCATGGGTAAACTACATAGAAAATTACAGCTATGTAAATCTAATTTTTTTCCTATATCCAAGTACATGTTAATGTCCTCCTTTCTCCACCCCCACCCCCCAAAAAAGCCCTAATTTCATCCTTTCTTGTCTAGATTGGATCTAGCAACTGGGAGGCAGCTGACCTAGGCAATGAAGAGAGAAAACAAAAGTTCTTAAGACTAATGGGAGCTGGAAAGGTGAGTGGGGGCGGGGAGAGAGGTGGGGGGGTGAAAATAACTTTAATTTTTTTAAACTTTTTTTCAATGAAAATTAATTTTAAAAAATATTACAAGGTGAAAACAGTTTGCTCAAAAAGGAGAATAATGGAATAGGGAGCTCCCTATTCCATTATTCTGTGTCACATTAGCTAGTCAGCAAAGTTGTCGTTCTAGAATTTGGGGAGAAAACTAAGGAGATACTTATCCATTATCTCCATATCTCAAATCCTGATTGATCAAGGAAATAAGGTAAAATGAAAGCAAAAAAGGTGAAAGGTGAGTCCATTGACTGCTTCCCAAGTGGCAGATCAATATATTTTGTGAATGAATATAAAAAGAATATAATATGAAATATGTCATGTAATGTTGACTCTGCCATTGTTGTGGACATCCAGGTGGTATAGTGGATAGAGTACTAGACTTTTGGGTCGAGAAGACCTTGGTTCAAATTCTGCCTCAGACACTTAACAGATATGTGGCCCTGGGAAAGTCTTTTAACTTCTGCCTGCCTCAGTTTCCATATCTGTAAAATGGAGATAATAACATCCACCTCTCAGTGTGGTTATGAGGATCAAAAGAAATTTTATGTACCTGCGTATATTTTATATACAGAACTTCACAGAAATATTAGCTATTTTTGACACATTATACCTAAATCCTACTGTAATGCTTCCAGTTATACAAATTAGATGGTTGTAATTTTACAAAAAGAAAGTTTGGAAGCAATTTTCTTGCTTTACAGTCATCTGGAAAGAAAGTCTCTGAACTTTGAAGCACACCTTGTCAACCTCAAAGGATGTCCGGCAACAAGACTAGTGCCTCACCTGCCCCCATCACGTTCTGCCAAGAAGTTGAGTTTCATCCATGGCCTTCCCACTCCATCAGTGGTTATTAGAAAGATGCTCTGCTCTGTTCTACCACTGCTCTTGCTGCTCCCAGGCCATGCCTGTGCTTTCCCACTGACTTTCAAAGCAGGTGGGAAGAGCACTAATAAAAATCCTCACCTCAAAATACAACCACTTCTTTCTCTTTGGTGCTCTACCTTCCTCAAAGGAAGTAGCAGCTCTACATCTTACCTGCTTGCTCAGCCTCTGCATAGCAGTCTACAAGGTAGATTGGCAGCCAGGATAGGGAGGATGAGCTAGATCAGAGAATTGGATGGAAGTCAGTTATATAATAGGTTTGTGACAACAAGTGGTGCAGGTAGATTAGTATTCTGGGAAATCTAAAATCGCCACCCAGAGTTCAAAAAGACCATAAAATAATAGGTCCTAGTAGCTAATAAAGCAGCCAGTCAAGGAGTATTCCTCCCCCCTCCTCCAAAAAAATTCTATCATAATCAACTTTAAAAAAAATAAGACATATTTACAACTAGACTAAAATAACCTTCAGCTCATAGTTGTTATTCAGCAGTTATTCCCTCCTGTAAGCCTTTCCATTGACTTCTGAATTTGTATAAATTGAACTCTGCTGTATTGTCATATACATCATAGAATCTGATATGAACATGTGAGACACCTTATTTAAGAACACTTTAAAAACCAGTAAATATGGCAGATTTTTATACCTCAGTCAGTGGTGTGGTTTTAAAATGTGATTGAGAAGAAATCAGATTCTAAAGCCTATCAGTTCCTTTACTCTGTTTTCATCAAGAAAATCTTTCAATATTCACATGCCATTCTTCTACAAAATCTATAGAAATTATTTTGGTTAGTGTTAATTCCACTTCAACTTCATTTGGTATTTGCTGATACCATCTCATTGTTGGGGTTGGGGTTGGGGAAGGGAGGAGTGCAATCTCTGACAATTCCCTTTTTTGGAATCTTGTTCTTTTTGAGATATGTTGGAAGTAATCCCCGAGGACCTTTAGGATTATGTTGCCTCCAAATCACTTCGGTATCTGGTGATCAGCCTCTCTTCCACACTTCATCTTATTAAGTACAGTGTCCTCATTGGGTACTGAGGTGATAAGTCCAAATGTGGTAGTTCACTGTTATCTTGGGTTTGGCTCATGGCATAAATATGAGATGTGTCCTACTTTGTATCTGATTTGTTCTGCTTCCGGAATGTTCATTTTCTTGTGGCAAGCTGACTTAGCTGGATCTCAAAACCAAGTGTCGTTCTTTTTTAATTAAAAGGTTTTCCACTGGCTAGTGAGTATATTTGCTGGTAGTCTCACATCATTTTCCATATAGTATTTGCAGATACGTTTATGCCATAAAATTGATATTGCCTTTAGCTCCCATGTGTCTCTACATGGTAAGGAAGCTGTTTGTCTCAAAAGCCGTCTTAGTGTAGCCGTTGTTTTGTGTTCATTTCTCCCTGAGAAATGGTGATGAATTGAGTCTGTATTTTACCACCGTCCATATCCAGAGTTGATGTTGTATCTGCTCAAATGTATAACGTTTTCAAATTTGGTATTTGCTTTGAACTTTGCTCTAACCTAGTCAGTAATCTTCATAAACATATAGCTAATTCACAAATGACTGCTCTCTACATAACAAGTTCTGTTTACGTACAACTGTCTAATAGCAGGAATATTTGTGGACAGGAGTCTAAGATATAGTCAGGTTTTGGGGTTGGGTTTTTTTTTGTTTGTTTTGGTTTTGGTTTTTTTGTGTGTGATGCCAATTGATGCTTGCCACATCCAGGACCTTCTAGCTTTCTTTTTAAGGCAAGTATTGATGGTATATGGGAGTGAGGCTTCTGAATAGTCTGCATGTCTTTTGCCTCTTTGATGTCTTAATATCAGATCTTATTTTACCACATAGTTTTTTGCTATCTTCCCTTGATGCACCTCGTTAAAGTCCTCTAGTATTAGGCTTTGTGTTAAGTTTAGTTTGGGGCATCTTTGTTAGGTTCTATACTTAATGTTTTACAGTAGATGTTAGCATAAATTGCAATTATCTTGTGTTTATCACAAACATTACAAGACAAGATGACTAAATGTCTTTTGAAATTCTTTGTTGTTGCCTTTGGACAAGCAGTAAAACCAACTCCTTTGTTTGCATCTCTGAGGAAAACTGAGAAGTCCTTCCCACTGATCTATAACTTGTTTATATATTACAGTTTTATTTAAAGTAAAACTATTAATATGAATATAGTTTGGTTGCTCATAGTTGTCAGTTGTTGGTTTAAAAATGACAGATTAAGGGAATAAATAGTAAAATTAATGTTTTTAGGCAGACTAGAACTCTATCATTCATGGCAGTTTTTGCCCCCTCCTCCACTGTCACTTCAGAAGCATAAATAGGCCACGAAGACCAAAGCCCATTTTGTATTTTTATCCATTTGTGGTTAGCCATAAAAGAAAAAAAAATAATCTCTTCGTGGTAAGCCTTCTTGCAAATTTAGACCTGTATTTGAAACCTTTCCATTGTGGTAAAACCTACCAAAGCTTGTACTGTAGCATAGCCTTCAAAAACCCACCATCATCTCTGTCATAATGAAGCACCAGAGTAGGAGTTATCTGGAGAGAGAAAAGATCATTTAGCAAAAAATGCAGAACCACCTAGAAAAAAACCAAAAACCCACAATGGGGTGTCCAAAAAAATGTGTTCAAGTAGTGATTAACAAACTAAGCCCTGAATGTTTAAAAAAGAAAAACGAAACTTGAACAAATTGATTAGTGAGTAAGGAGGACAATATAAAAGACTTGGACAATAGGATAAGGAAGCTAACTTCAGATTAATTCTAGAATATCAATATATGATGTTGATTTTAAGGGCTAGCAAAGACAACATTAAAAAAGAAAGCCTCACTTATAAAATTACTGGATAAAATATTTGCCAACAGTATACAACAATATATTTAACTTTTCATTCATTATAGCCAAGCAAGTTTTATATTATGTATGCAAAGCGGTTAAATATTGGGGGAAAAACTATCAATAATACATCATTAACGAGCATTTTTCAAAAATCATAAGATCATAGAAGTTGATGCAGTGCAAGGCTTTAATAAAATCTTACATTCACAAGTATTTCCGTTTTTAGCATCATTTAACCCAAAAGTAGAAATACAAGCAATCTCATTAAGACAGGAAAAGAGGATTAGAGAGATTAACTTTGGAAATGAGGTCAAAATATTATGTCTTGGTGACATAATAGTCTACCTAGAAAAATCAGTATTCATAATAAATGAGTTCAGTGAGATTACAATATTTTTTTAAAACAATTCACATATCTCATTGGATCCCTGAGCTTATCAGTGTCAGTATTCCCCCCCACCCTCCAAATAAAAAAGCCAAATCACAGCCCCTCCCACACCATCTCAGGCTGAACAGAATTTGTCCATGTCATCTAGCAGATTCTCCACAAGCCATATACCCAGGGCATTCCACATAACTCCAGAATAGAGGACTGGAGCTGTCTGGTTAACCTTCTCCTTATATGTCATTCCCATTATTAAACAAGATTGTCCATTTTCCAGTTAAGGGGAAACACATTTTATCAACAATGCTAGAAGTCAACAAAGATTAGAGAATTAACTGGCACACACGATTGTATAATAACAACTATATAAAGCTAGTTGCTTTATATAGTTGCTTAGCTAGTAACAGCACCCCCACATGAGGGCGATAACTGATAATGAGTCTCTCTGCCAGAGTTTGTGCTTCATGGTAATTCCAGCGTTGGGAATAGCAACAATATTGGTAATTGAAGGGGAAAAAAACCCTGACAGAAGCCTAAATGTCCTGAGAGTAGGAGTTAAATAGTGATGCATTAATTAGATTAGAATGCTAAGATAAAACTGATAGGAGGAATATAAGTAGTATGTTGTTTATGAAGTAAAGCAAAGTAAGGAAAGTAGAATGAGAACAGTATATACTATGACTATATTAAAACGAATGTGGGAATAAATGGACAAAGAAATATGGAGATAGAACCTTGGAGAAGCAGCTGAAAAGTAGATAGTCTAATAATAAATACAGCCCTTTAAAGTTTGCAGGGCGCTTCAATGTACATTCTCATTTGATCCTTACATCAACCATGGGAAGTAGGTATTAAAAGTATTATCCCAATTTTACAGAAGAAGAAATTGAGAGGTTGTGATCCAACAGGTGGCAGAAACAGGATTTGAACACAGGTCTTCCTGATTACAAATCTAGCAACCTAAACTACTATATTACACTGATATTTTGTACATCAAAATCCATTTATATAAGTAGTTGAAAAGCAAATTTAATGTGGTCCTTTGGTGTTTAACGATAATAATTATAAATATTGGTTATGATCATTTTTAAATTCATTATAGACTTAGTGATGTTGCGATTAAATCCTCTGAGGCGTTTGTTGACTCAACAACTCTTCCTGACATAAATAACACTAGTGCTACAGTCTGTCTCCAGGAAAGTATTAGTTAACCTGATTAGAGCTCAGAACTATTTAGCAAATGCCTCTATACAGAGAAGGGAAACAATTTTTTATTATTTTTTAATTGTATTATAAACTTAAACCACTAACAAAGACCAGCAGTCAGATAAACACATAATAAGGAATAAGAAATCATTGCTTAGTGTGTAGTATTTAGTTGGAAATCGGAGACCTAGCTTCAGATCTCATCCTCATAAGCTCTATGAGATAGGTAAATATCCACACCTGGACTTTCCTATGCTTATTGAACCACAGATCTTTTACATATTGGGCTAATAAGAAGCATAATTTTGCATAAAACCTTTAATGTTGGGCAAAGGTGAAATTGTTAAATGAACAGACATCTCCATAGTGTATGTGATTTTTTTTTTATATCCTTTAGAAATAAATATCACAAGTAATGAAGTACTATTGTAGGGTCCCCTAAGGGAGAAAAAATAAATAACAAAAGAGAGAAAATCTTAGTGTATAGCATTCCCAACTGCCATTGTTGGGAAGTAAAATGTTTTTGAATGACAACATACTACAAGTTGTATTGTTTAAGCATTGAAAGTACCCATAAGTAGTTAGGCTGCAGGATCTCCAGAGCAAATCAAAGTATATAGCATGCACCAAAATATTGATTAATATTGCAGCTGTATACTTTTAAAGCATCGCTTTATGATATATTGATCTTCTAACCATGGTGATAAGCTTTCATAAGAAGTATCATGAAAATAGAGAACTAAAGTATGTGGTAACATTAGCAAAGTTAGATAAATATGGAAGAGGGGAAAGGGAAAAAACTTGAGAAGAAAGGAATTTAAAAACTAGAAACTACTAGAGAGTTTTAATAATGTTGAATCTGATTTTATAGGGAGGTTTAAAGAATGTCAGGGAAAATGTAAATGAAGGTGTTTTTTTAATAGCTCATTGGTTTTTTTTTTTCCTTCATGTTAAATCTGTAGTTTTAATATGTTGCATATTGGCTTAAAAATTTCCAGTGCCTCAGTTTTTTTTTTTTTTATCTCTCCTTACCTGTCCTCACAACCTGACTTGTTCTCCTTACACTTCTGGCTCCATCCATAACTGCTCTGATGGCATTTCACCTCTGGGCCTTTGCACTGGCTCTCCCACACAAATGCAGTGCATTCCTTCCTCTCCTCTGCCAGGCCTCGCTCAAGTAGCACCTGATGCCACCAGCCGCTAGTATACTCCCAAAACTACCTTTTTTTTTTTTTTCCTCTTTTGGTATTCTGTATGTAGTTTGGTATAGACCTTTTGCTTCCCTCAATAGAATCTAAGGTCCATTAGGTTAGGGGCTTTTCATTTTTGTCTTTTTATTCCCAGCACTTGGTGCAATGCTTGTCACATAGGCATACTTAATGAAGTACAAATGAGGAAGTTGGACTAGATGATTTAAGGTTCCTGTGAGGAGGGAAGGGGAGGGAACAAGTATTAAGTGTCTACTGTGTGCCAGGGACTGTCCTAAGCACTTTACAGATACCTCATTTGGTCCTTATAACAACCCTGGGAGATAAGTGTTCTTATGACCCCCATTTTACAATTGAAGAAAGTAAGGCAGACAGGTTAAGTGACTGTGCAGGGTCACACAGCTAGTAAGTGTCGGAGATGTATTTGAACTCGAGTTTTCTTTGACCCCAGGCCCAGAGCTTTATCCACTGAACCACCTCTGGAGTTAAGACTTTAAGAATAGTTTGAGAGATTGTAGGTAAAATCGTTATGCTTAACTCGTATTTAATATTCTCTACTCTTAGAAGAAAAGATTTAACTTTTGGTAGACAAAGCTGGTCTGCAGATTATTAGGGTTCTGTATACCTTATTTTATGACCAGAATTCATGTTTGAAAGTCTTCCAAAGTAGATTTGTATATCTTGTTCTGGGTCTGAAAACTAAACATCAAAATGCTTTAGATATTTTTTTGAATGTAGATTTTGGTTTAAGCTTTTGTTGTGTATCTGGATACTGTTGTGAATATCGAAGCTTTTTAATCCATGTGGGATGTATATGTATAAAGCTTTTTAACAACTTCTAATTTTCCATCTTTTAAATAGAAAGAACACACTGGCCGTCTTGTTATAGGAGATCATAGGTCAACATCTCACTTCAGAACAGGTAAGAATGTACAATATAATTTAAGCAGGGGTGTTTAAATGTAGTGATATCAAAAAGTTTGTAACATCTAATAGTAGTGTGAATTAATTATGTCTGGTGACTGCAATTTCAGCCAAAGCATAGTTCCTTTTTAAAAAATTTTTTTCATATGAAAAGGTAGGTGTTGGTTCTACTTTAGTTTTTTTTTTCTATTACTTTGCCACTCTGGTATATTTATCCTTCTTAATAAGATATGGTTGTTGATTTTACCTACGTAAAGATTTCCATGCTGTCGTTATGGGGATGTCTTGCTTTCCTTGGCCATTATATTAGCACCTATAATTATAGTAGTCATAATAAATTAATAAGATCATGGATTCAGAGCTGGCAAGCACCTTAGGAACCATCTGATCCAACATTCTGATTTTATACATGAGAATACCTAAGTCCATAAAGGTGCAGTGACTTGCCCAAGGTCACACAAGTGATAAATAGGGTTGGATCCTAGATCTTCTAACAAAACCTTTCCACCATCCCATCTGCTTACTAACAAATTGGATTAGTCTCTTAATAAGAGTCTAGAATTAAAGTCTAAAGAAAATCCCTAAAAATACTCAAGAAATTAATGTGATTTTCAGGTTGCAGGGGGGAAATTGATTTGTTAAAATTGTAGCATGAGTTTTGACTTGCAAAAAACTCTAGGGAGGACACTGAAAAATGAGAGGCAGGTAGTCAGGCGAAAATAGTACAAATAGTTCTTGCTTTAAAGTGGAGTGTTTCGCAGACCTCTACGTAAAACAATTTTTATATAATGTGAATTTACCCTCGGAAATTGGGGAAGGAGAGGCTGGAGGGAGGCAGGAAGGGGGCTTTCAGGCCCATGGATGAGGCATCAGCACACAGTTAAAGGATATGTGGGGGCTGGGGACGAAGAAGTTAGCACAAGAGGAGGAACACATGGGGGTCTGGTTGGAACCAGGAGGAAGAACCAGGCAGGATAGGGGCAGACACAGGAGAGAAGGGGAGACATGCTGAGGCCCTCTGAGCTCAGCATCTCAAGCACTTCAGTTCTTCCGCTTTCACTTGGAGAAGTGTTTAGGTTTGTTTTTTAAGGTGGGGGGAGGGGCTTTTTAAAGTTGGTTTTCTTTTGCAGGGGGTGGTTAGAGCACCAAACCAAGGGGCAGAAGCAGAGAGAGAGAACAGAGTACTGTACAGTAAAGCCCATTGGTGTTTTTTTTGTTGTTTTTTTGGGGGGGGGGGGATGTGAATTTGTTTCAGAATTCTTCATGTAAAGTTGAATTTTTGTAAACCAAGAATTGTCTAAATTCTATTCGTAATCAAAGAAGTTATTTTGAATCCATGGTCCTACTACTTAATACATATGATTGGACCAATCATTTAGCCTCTCTAGGCCTCAGTTTGCTCATTTGTCAAATGACAGGGTTTGACTAGATGATTTCTAAAGTCTCTTATAGCCCTAAATCCTATGATTTTTCTTATTTAAAATTGCTCTTTAAATAAAATAATTTTTTTAGCTTCACACTGTAGAACACTTGAGTATGCAGTTGTTAAATTTTGAAAAGGTTCTAGTTCTTGACCTTTCATAGAAGTTACAGTGTTTAGTTGCTTCTGTTCTTTTAAATTGAGAACTTTGTGAGTCAAATGGTAATGACACAGAGAAGTTGATTGTTGTTTGGTTTACTAAAGGGTAAATTTCCCTTATAGTTTATTATATATAAAAATGGGTATTAGTATTAGTATGTGTTAACTTACTACAATAAATTTTCATGCAGGGAAAGCATAGCCCTGACAAGTTGGACCTTTTTAACTAGGTGATCTGCATACTTGATGAAACACATTTCAGCATTGAATGGAAGGAATTCTGGAGTTTAGGGCAATTTGACAGTTGAATTTTCAGAAGAAAACACAAATAAACTTCTTGCCCTTACCTCTTTCATTTTTTTTTTTTGATAAGAAAAAGGTAACTCCAAAACTATTGTTCTGAGACCATACAACCTTATGGTGTCTGGCTTGCCTGGTTAGAATTATTGGGTTGAACACTTTGAAATTGAGAATGTTGGTTCAACAGTTGGTCACCAATATAGATAATAAGTACTTTGATAGTCTGGTTTGAGCCTTTTGATCTCTTGGGTAAAATTCTTGTGGCGTTCGATACATCCATGAAATTAAAATTTTTAAATCATCACTTTTAAAAATCAGCCCTGTATATTATAGCCATCTGTTATTATGGTTGTTTTGTGTAATCAAATGTTTTTATTAATTTGACTGAAACATAACCAAAGTACACTGGACATGCAGGGGAAGAAGATAAGAAAATGAATGAAGAACTGGAGTCGCAGTATCAACAGAGTATGGACAGTAAATTATCAGGGAGATACCGGCGACATTGTGGACTTGGCTTCAGTGAGGTAGTGATTAACTTATTTTCATTCATTGGGAAGACATCATCTAAATAAAATTGATGAGTGTTAATCAGTACTAACCTAGGGATTGCAGGATTGTTGGCAATACAAAAAAAGTTTCAGCTTGAACAACCTAACATGATAGGTTACTATTTAAAAAAAATGGGTTCCTGCCATGAGATAATCTAGAGCAGTGACATCAAACTAATAGAAATGGCCACTACACCATACTTAAGGATCCCTGCAGGCCACATACTGACTTAGAAAACCACACACATTTATAGATCTCAGCACATTAAAAATCAGCTACATTTTAATCAGGTTTAGGCTTCTCTCTGGAGTATTGTGGGCCACATGTGGCCCTTGTGTGTTTAACATCTTATCTAGAGGATTTTTTTTGTAAATAAGATATCTTAAAATTAGTCTTAATTCTGCTTTGTAACAGTATATATTCAAGCTTTAGCGTTTGTGCTTTCTAAATGTAAGCTGAATGTAACATGGTCTGATAATTTAAAAAACTGAACTTTGTTCTAGAACAGAGGTGTCATACACTGCAACAGACTTTAGCCAGAACCAGATTGAAATGTAATTGGGAAATAGATAACAAAATAAACAAAAATACAGTAGAACATAGATAATCTTGCTATCTAGTTATCGAGGTCAGTATGTGCCTGTAGAGATCCTTAATTGTGCAGCCTCGTTTTCTATGAGTTTGACTCCGCTGCTCTAGATAAACCCTTCAGCCACAAATTAGATCAGATTTTTTTTTAACTGGCTAATGAAGCCTCCATTTTGTTTGTCTTTTGTCTCCCTCATATCACTTCCACAGTAATCCTTAATATTATTTTAAAACTGATGGAGTTCCCAGATTACCAGAAAGTAACACTAATTAATTAAGCTAAACTTTTTGTCCTTAAAACCATGTAGAATGGGGTAATAACTTTGAAAATGGAAAGTAAGTTAAATCTTGTCACAGACTTCACTTCTGTCAGGCTTTTCAGATTCCTATGTTGTCTTCTAAAACAAGATCTCATTATGAAAAGGGCGTACCTCTTGTGTTTTTAGTTAGAGGATCCCGATGGGGAAGGCGATGCTGCCGGAAATGATGATGACGATGATGATGATGATGATTCACCTGACCCTGAAAGTCCAGAGGACTCTGAAAGTGATTCAGAGTCTGAGAAAGAGGAATCTGCCGAAGAACTACAAGCTGCTGAACAGCCAGAGGAAGTGGAGGACCCCAAAGCTAAGAAGGATGCAAAGAGCAATTACAAAATGATGTTTGTTAAATCCAGTGGTTCATAACTCCGAACGTGTGATTAGTCTTTGTATTCAAAGTAAGCCTTATTGTTATAATGCACAGTGGAGGACTGCTTCTATAGCACAGACCTTTGTATTATAATTTTAAAAAAAGGCCCCTTTAAATAATTACAAAGAGTGTTTGCTTTCAGATGCCATGGATTACAATTTTATGGGCATGATTAAATCCATTTTTGTAAAATATAAGAGTTGCATTGTACAAAAGACAAATAAATATGATTCCCAGCTTCCTTTCACATTATCATCAAATACCCTCTAACTAACTACTACTCCCTCCCCTCACTTTTTTTAGTCCCTTCTAATGAAATTATGTGGGGAACATTGTTGAAACTTCTTAGTACTATTTTGTGGGTGTTTCTGTTTTTGACAGCTGTATGTTCCATTCTCTTTTTTATTATTTTTGTCCCTAATGTTTTCTCTTATAAAAGTTAATTTGATGATGTGATGGTGCGTTTATGAGAAAAATACCTCTTTAATTATAATACTCTGATGTAGTAGAACCGTTCATCATGGAAATATCTCCTGGCATTGATATCATTATTTGCTGGCAAAAAGAATGGGTCTTTAGTTTATTGTTATTTTTCTAGCTCTACTTGTGAGCCCAAAGAATTATGGCAGTAGATACTGTTAGGCAGGGATAACACTGTGCTAGGCCCCCGTGAAGGGTTTGGGGTTTGCTTTGGTTTGGTTTAGTTTTTAGCATAAGTAACGGTCCTTTACAGTGAGTTGGCCCAATACAGTGTATTTGTATCCTGTGACACATTTTGCAGTGGTAAATTATATGACACAGGAGTAAGTGGATCAGGGAAACAAAATTAATTTCTTTCTTTTAAAAGGAGAATAAGAGCAAAATTAAATTGGTTGATTATTTTAAAGTCATGGGAGGAAAAAGATGCTTCCACTATATTCTTATCATTCCTCTGTTGTCATTCTCTAAAACTTAAAGCATCTCAGAGAATTTGATAAAGCTTTACCACACAAGAGACTGAAAACAGTGCGTCCTCTTCCAGTTCTATTACCTGGACTGCTTTTGTTTTTTTAAAGTTCTTTTCTAATTTCGTTGTTATTTCTCTTGTGATGTTAGAGTGCCCAAATTTAGAAATAATAGTTTGCATTTTTCATGCTTTACGATTAAGAAGCACTTTAATATGATCTCAATTGCTTCTTGAAATAATCTTGTGAGATAATGTAAATATTTTACAGCTGGGGATACTGAAGCCTAGCAAGGCAATTTTCCCCTCATGGAGTTAATGGCAGAGTTAGGACTTCGTCCACAACTTTCTGCTATATCTCCCTGTTAGCCTCTAACCATAACCAGTAAATGAGAGGTCAGTCAGTATGATGTGAAAGTAGTTAAAACAAAATTATTTAATTGGCTATTTTCATAACAGGATTTTGGCCTTTTCTAGTTTTAGCTGAAAATTTAACTTAACTCATTCGAGCTGTTTATATGTCACTATCCACTCACCTTGGGATAATTATAAAAATCAGTTCCCTTCTTAAACTTTTTAGATGAGATAACCTTAGTAATTCCAACTTGAGTTTATGAGCATAGTTACTTTCTTTAACTTGTTTTTATTTTGTATTCCCCCCCCCAGAAATTGCTAGGTGGCATAGTGAGTTAGAGTACTGGTACTGGAGTCAGGAAAACCCAAGATACTAGTTGTATGACCCTAGGCAAGTCACTTAACCTCTGCTTGCCTCCGTTTCCTCCTCTATAAAAAGAAGGTAACACTAGCACCAATGTCTCAGGGGTATTGTAAAGGTCAAATGAATTAACATTTGTAAAGTACTTAGCACAGTGCTTGGCGCATAGTTGGCATTTAATAAATGCACATTCCCTTTCCCACCCTAGTGGGCTTTGCCACCTACTTGCTGAATAATCTTGGCAAACCACTTCTCTGATGTCTAGTGTCCCTCATGTAAAATGAGGTTAGATTAAGTCAGTGGTGTCAAACTCATATAGAAAGGAGTTTCTTTGGTACTTCAAAAGATCTAGGGATTGTTTGATCAGTGTAGTTTCTCCTGCCACTGATTTCAGCCCCTCTATATATATTTCATGAGTTGATGTGACCAACCTCCCCAGAAGTCACCTTGTGGCCAGTCATATGCTTGTGAGCTGGTAGCTGGATAACAATAGCCATCGTTGAAACCAGGGTGGGACCTAAAAAGCTTGCCATCCACTGAGATGGCCTCACATCCACACTACAATAAGCAATCTTTGGTGAAGGTCACACAGCCAAGAAGACCTTAAACCCAGGCCAGCTGGCCCCTTTGCTGTTTTTACTGGGCTGTGGTCACTCAACCGGAGTCAGTGAAATAGTAGCTTATAATGAAAAAAAATGGGGGCTCAGTATGGTGGGCAAAACAGGATAGCTTGGCTAGTGTCCAAAATGAACAAGGTTGTAATTCCTCCGTATCCATCAGAACACACCTGTGGTATCGTGTTCAATTCTCCGGGCCAAGTCTCAAGAGGAAGATTTGACAAGTATCTGCAAAGGGAGACTAGTATGGGTGAGAGGACTTCACTTTCTTTTGGGGGGCTTAAAGACAAAGGGAATGTGATCTCTGACATGTAAAGGCTTGCTGTGTAAGAGGATTAAACTTGATGTGGCATCAGTAGACTGAACCAGGCTTCTTTGTGTTCTGAACCACTTGGGCAGTCTAGTGAAGCCTTTTAGACCCCTTCCTTAAAGTTGTTAAAAATACTAAATCCAGATGCCATGGCATGAATTGTGGCTCACTGCCCTCAGGAGCTGGTACTCCAGTAAGGGAGGTGAGGGGCAGAGCATGCATAGGCAAAGGAGTGACCCAGACGAAACATTCTAGGAAAATTGAGGAAGGAGGGAGTACTGACCCGGGGACATTAGAAAGGCTTCATAGGAGGCATCCGAGCTGAGACTTCAGAAAAGGCTTCCAAGGTGGCTTGAGGGTATGTGTGAATTCAGTATCCTAAGGAGCAAGGTGCAGTCCCACAGAGGGCTGGCTGATTGCATGTGTGCCACAGGTTTCTGGGCACGGGAATGTGAATTGTAGAAAATCCGTGAAGTACTTGCAGAGAGAGTGGCAGGTGCTAGCTAGACTGCTTTCCTTCCTCCAGGAGCTGGCTCCCAAAGGGGAAGGTCCTCACCATGTGGAGCCATAGCCTGGCAGTAGATGGGACACAGCAAGCAGCTCTGAAGGGCCATGGGCATCCCTTGTCCTTGATGTCTTTATCTTGGAAGGAAATTGAAAGGAGAAGGAATGAGTCAGTTCATGGAACTGATGGCTAGAGATACAGAACAGGACAAGAAAAAGTGGGACCAAGGCCAAGGGCAGGTACCTCTCCCAACCAAGTAATCATTTCTCTCCTAGTGTGGAAAGAACACTGTCTCTGGAGTTACAGGCCTTGGGTTCAAATCCCACCTTTGACACTGACCAAGTCAGCCAGCCTCCCTGGGCCTCAGTTTCCTCATCTGTAAAAGGAGGAGGCTGAACTAGATTGTGACATCCCAGCTCTAGAGCTATGGTCCTATGATTGATCAATATTGGCTAAGCATCCCAGAAGTGCTAAGGATTACTATATTAGGATGAAAGTAAGTTACTTAATTCAATAATCATTAAGTGCCTAGGTGCAGAACAGAAAAGTAGTTGGGGTGTAGCTGGCCTTGGAGTTAGGGATACCTTGATTTGAACCCTGACTGATAAATACTGGCTGGCTGTGTGACCCTGGGCAAGTCCCTTAACCTCTGAATGCCTTAGAAGGTAGAGGGAGTTCCAGTCTTGTCCCTATCATGCTTCAAGCACTGTTAGGCAATGAGAATACAAAGATGAAATTAGGCCCTGGCATATAAATGGAATGTGGATAGCCCTTGCTATCATAGGCTAAATCATAGGCTAAAAGTAAGAAGAAGACAGACATAATTATGACCTAAGGGTGAATGCAATAACCTAGATAAATGAGGCTGCCATCTTACTCAGCCAAGGCACTTTTCTGAATCAATTCCTTAGGGGGAAAAAGTTTCAGATGAATTCCCATGACTAATTATTGGGTGCTGAAGTTCAAATTTTTTTCCCCTTCTCATTCTAACCCATTCTTTTCAGTCCCTCCACGAAGCTTTCCCTCATTTTAACCCAGTCCTAGTGAGCTTCATCCTGGGAAACAACCCCCTGTGGAGATAAGTCCTGGCAGCTGCCCTTCGTGGTGCTGCATTTGTGTCTGCTGAAGGCCCCCATCCCCCAAAACCTTAACATGATCCAGTGGTTCTGCATTAGAAACTGGTAAGATTTTATCAGTGGGAACAACATTGAAGGAGAGGCATTTCCATCCACTTTGCAGCCACACCCTAAGGACCAAGTGGGACCTTTCTATCTGACCTGCAGCTGATACCTTCCCTACATAGGGGTCATCTTCCCCCATTAGGCTGAGCTCAGAGAAGAGAAGACTCTTTTCTATTTGTATCCTCATCACTTCGCACATAGTAAGGGCTAACTAAATGCTTTTTCATTCATTGAATTCATTCACTCAAATCGATAATAACCTGCCCTCCTGAGCCACCCGTAGCCCTTTATTCTGAAAATGTGGAGTATTTAGAGTTTTCCCTGCTTGTATCCTTCCTCTGACCCAGACTGTAAGCTATGGGTGGTGCCTTAACCAAATATTGCACACACTCCCCCCGCCCCCGCCACCCCAAAAGCTCGTCACCAGCTAACCAACATTTGCTGTTGTTTTTTATAGCAAAGAAAAGTAGAAATGCAGAGTACCCTCTGCCAAAGGTCTGCATCTTAGTTAAATGTGAAGCAGAATCTCCTTGGCCCCCAGATCCCCTATGTCCATGTTGTCAGGCTGTCCTGGTCCTTGTGTCTGTAGCAGCCTTACCTTTGTGGTTGAGGACCCTTCAGACTAAGGAATGCCCAGGATACACCGCTCTGCCACGGTTGGGTAGCTCCTCCTCCTTAGTCCAGCTCCCAAAGGGAATGGGAGAAGGTGCCAGGTTCCTTCCTGAGGCTGGCGCAGTTAAGAATGATGCGTCACTGCTGTCAGGGTTTCTCTGAAGCCATTTGCCAGATGGTCTCCCTCTCCCATGCTTGATCAGTGAATATTAATACATACCTACACTGTGCCAGGCACATAGCACAAAATACAAAGTCAAAAATGGAACAGGCCCTGACCTCAAGGAGCTTATTTTATCTGTAAAAGGGAAGCAGATTTGGGACATGGGGAACGGACCAGATTCAGGATGAGGCTTTAAATTCCCCAGAACTCTTACTGTCGTTTCCACAAGGGCAGGGTCCACTGTGTTCTGCACACCAGGGACACATCATAAATGTTAGTGGGACTGAATTGAGATTCCCCATCCATTTTCATGGCCCTGAGACTGGTAGTTTCATATTTTATTCTACCCCCAACTCTCCCCACTCCCTCTTTATATCTTGTCTTCCACAGAAAGTAAGCTCTTTTAGGGCCGGCATGGACTGTCTGCTTGCATTTGTATTCCTGATTCTTAAGCTAGGCTCCTGGCACCAGGTACTATGTGCCTGGCACACAGTAGGGACTTAATAAGTGTTTCTTGCCTTGATTTCCAGCATCTGACCACAGTCCAGCCCCAGCCTCTATTTCCGGTCTTACCTCCCATTACACCCCCTTATTTCCAACCCATTAGAATTCTCCCATGGACTCCACCACCCCTGCTGCCCGAAATCCATCCCATCTCTCAAGGCCAAGCTCGGGTACCAACCCTTGTATGAAATCTTTTCTGCACTGGAAGGAGATAAGCATTTATTAAATGCCTACTAAGTTAGTCAATCCATGAATAAACATTTCCAGGCTCTGTGCTAAGCATTTGGGGATACAAAAAAAGACAAAAGACAGTTCCTTCCCTCAAGGAGCTTACAGTCTAATGAAGGAATTTACAGTCTGTGGTGCCAGGCCTTATGCTAAGTTTCTTTACAAATACTTTATTTGATCCACACAACCCGGCAAGGTAGGAGCTGTTATAATCCTCATTTTAACAGTTGAGGAAAGTGAGGCAAACACGTTAAATGATTTGCCCAGGATAACTGTCTGAGGCTAGATTTGAACTTGGGTCTTCTTGACTCCAGGCTCACTGCACTACCTAGCTGCCCCTATAGTGACGGTGACAAGTAGGTGAGCCCTTCAGTATCAGGTGGAGGGCCCTCTACACTGTAGGAAGAGAGGGAGGAGTTGGGAAAGTCAGCTCTAGAAATGGTGGAGAAGCTTCCTCCTGAGGTGATTGTTGTTGCAAGTGAACTGGTGCCACCCAAGCACCTGCAGTGAAAAGACCCGAAAAAAGGCTTCCCCAGACCTAAGAAATTCACTAAAAAGGGTCAGTGTTTTTTTCTACCCCCTTTAAATGGAAGGAATCCTTCTAGGTCCCAGAAAGAATTATTTATCAGGTGTTCACGATTTTCTTCAACAGCTTTAGAGTGTGCACCGTCCACTCTGTGAAGAGGAGGCAGAACTTTATTCCTGAAAGCTCAGTTTATAGGCCAGCTTCAAAGCTCTGGGTCCTTCTGAGCAGGGGATGGAGGCGCGGGTTTGGGAATTCACATCAAAGGGACCTGTACATGTTGTTCTGATGTTGCGGTGGACGGTGGGTAGAGGCCTCTGTGGATTTCCTCCCGTCCCTGAAACCCAGGGTGAATTATGCACTGAGGTTGGCTCTGCAGCCCCGAGGAGACGTAGGGAGAGGGGGGAGTGACTCGGGACCCCTGCAAACATCAAAAACCCCAGCCTGTCAGCACTGGCGGCAGCAGTAGCATGGTGGGGAGCAGGGGAAGGACAGCAATCGGACCCCAGGAGGCCAGTCTCTTCTGCACACTCAAGCATTGTCCCCAGGCTGGAATGGCCCCAGTGCCCCATCTTCCTTTCCAGCCTGGAGTCTTCTCCTGATGGAAGGAGAGTGGGGGTGGGGGGGCGCGAAGAAGAGGAAAAACAACCGAGTGTCTGGGCACTCCCTGCTCAAATGGAAGGGTCCAGGATGAGCCTGCCCTGGACGCAGAAGGAAGAGAGGAGAGCAAAGAGAAAGAAGAGAGAAGGAGCACTTACTATGTAGCAAGCATGTGCGAAATTCTGGGCCTATAAATAAAAAATTGAGACAATCCCTCTTCATAGTAGCACGGCTCCCCACTGGGGCATGCTGCCTGAGTCCTAGATCCCTTCCCTTCCCCCCTCCTCATTCAAACTTTCTAGGCCCAGATAACACAGTTCCTGAAGGCCCAGCTCTCCATCACCCTCTCCAGGTGACAGCATTTATTAAGGGCTTAACTTAAGCCAAGCATGTGGAAGTTCCGGGGATAGAAACAATTCAAACAGTCCTTCTTCTTAAGAAACACACATTTAGAGAAGACAACATACATAGGCAGGTTAATCGGGAGGGAAATGGGAAAGCCTAGTGGTTCTTAGGGTATAGCGCCATATGTGTGTATGTATATATGTATGCACATAAACGAGTATACAATTAATATGCATATGTGTAGGCAGCTAGATGGCACCATAGTGCACTGAGCACCTGTTCTAGAGTCAGGAAGATTCATTTTCCTCAGTTCAAATCTGGCCTCAAACTCGTATGACCCTGGGCAAGTCACTTAACCCTGTTTGCCTCAGTTTCTTCATCTGTAAAATGAGCTGGAGAAGGAAATGACAAGCCACTCCAGTATTTCTGCCAAGAAAACCCCAAAATGGGGTCACGGAGAGTTAAATGCAACTAAAAACAACCCAACAAGAACAAAAGCAGTATATCTATGTAGAGGGGGAGAAGAAACCCATGGATGCAGGGATCCCGAACCAAAGTTCCCAGGGCGAGGCCACCTGGAATGAATTCGCGGACATAAGCATTCTTTAAGTCAAGGAGGCAAAGATTTATTACGCTTTTGGGCAAGAGTTCTTAGTGAACCTGCAACCATACAGAGGTGCAGGGGGAATCTTTATAGAAGCTAATAGGGGATTAAGGGGGGACATGTCAGGTGTTTGGGGACGGGATTAGGGAGGGGATTAGGGAGTGGTTTAAGGCTCCTTCAAGGAGTGGTTGGTTCTTAAAGGAACATGCACATTTAATATCTATTGCGAAGGCATATTACCCAGAGTTCTCTAGGAAATAGCCCACCTAGGGGTTACTAGGGGTATGGTCTTTACTGTGAAACATCACTAAATTCACTATCGGTCAGGGCTAAAGGGAATAGTTTCTCATCTAGTGTCTTGTTAGACAAAATACTATCTCTAAGATACATGTTAGAAAGGTCAGTAAATAGTAAATATGGTTATGACGCAGTGTACAGTCAGTTATCAGCATCTGGAAATCAATCTATAGTTGTACATAGCTGCTTACGAAGGAAGAAACAGAGATAAGTTGGGGCAGGCTGCCCTTTAGCTAGAAAGAAACAGCCTGAGAGAGAATATGTTTTGAGAATTAGATGTGTTTATGAGAACTGGATGTGTTTTGGAATTGGGGTCCAGGCAGAGGCTGTTAGAATTTAGAGTCCAAGCACCTCATCTACACATATACATGTTTATGTGTATATTTGTGTATTGTATATACACATGTATAAATATATGTATGTGTATAATTATATATGTGTGTCCATGTGCATGTACACATACATATTTCAGTGTCGCCTTAGTGCCACCCACCGGGGTCTTTTAAAGACAATGCTCAAGGTGGAAGTTTTGGGTACCAGGGCTGGTTAGTAGGGATCTGCATTGGTAGGAGGGAATAGGGAGAAAGCCAGCTTGCTCTTAAGCACACCACTTGAGCCCTGCTTACAGCTAAACCTGGGCTCACCCCCATGAAGCAGCCCCCTGTTGACTTTCCCACTGAGGGGTTGAGAAAGTGAGCAGGCAGGACATTCTGGGCAAAGTCCAAGGGCAGGGGGAGGAGAATGAAGAGGGCACAAAGGCTTGTAGACCACAGAAGCTGGCTGCCCCCTCCCCAATTTAACTTTTATTTAGGTCACAATGTTTTCACTTTGGGGGGAAGGAAAATGGGGGGTTCCTCCATCTGGTTTCTGGGAGGAGGGGCCTGTATCTCCTTCTTCTCTCTCTGTACCCCTCCTTCCTCATACTGGTACCAATTTGATATAGACAAGGCACATTCCAGCCACCCAGATTCACTGGGGGCAGCACAGTACCATCCTTGAATTAGAAGAGATATCAGAAGTCACTTAGAGCAAAGTTGACCCCATGCTGGGAGTCCCTTCTCCAACACCCATGATAGACAAGGGTGACCATGAGTGGGGCATGGTTGAAAAGCCCCAACAATAATAACAAGGTTACACAGATATGGCTCAAACACCCAACCAGTCCACTCTCTTCCAACCGACTAGGAAGGAACCATAAGTCAAAAAGTAAAGTATTTAATTAAGACAGAAGAGCAAAGTACACAGCAAGGGAATTTCAAGCAGAATTATAGGGCTAGTTCTGGAAAGGACTCAGAGTCTGTCTAGTCCAATCCTCTCACATTGCAGATGGGAAAACTGAGACCCAGGGAAGTTGTGATTCACCCAAGGTCACCAGAAAGTATCAGAGGTTGTACTTGAACTCGGGTCCTTTGACTGCTTTTTCCACTGTACAATGCTGCCTAGTAGAATTATTCTACAATAATAATAAGAAATAGCATTTATGTGACACTTAAAGGTTTTCAAAGAACTTACAAATATCTCATTTTGTCATCACAACCACCCTGGGAGGTAGGTGTTTTTATTATCCCTGTTGTATGTATAAGGAAACTGAGGCAGACAGTAGTTTGGTGGCTTGCCCAGGGTTGAGCAGCTAGTGAGCCTCAGAGGCCGTACTTGAACCCACATTCACTGCAGCCATGTGCTGCCCTATGCTCAAAACCTTTCACACATGCACTCACACGTGGGAGGAAATGCTTCCTCAACAGGTCACATTCCTAAAGTCTCCCGATTGCTACAGCGCCTCCTTATAACTGTTTCCCAACAACTGGCCACAGCTTCATAGGTGTTTCTTAGGCTTACCAATCTTTTGTTGCTTTCTTGCAAAGTTGCTGTCACCTGCTGCTGCGACTTCTTCCTTCAAAGGTGGAATTATCTGCTTTTGTAAGGTTGCCCGAGAGAACTTGCCTAGGGACTAAACAACCTTTTTTTTTAGCTCTTTTGTTAATCAGACCCACAATCTCCGAAGGGCAGCTGTCAGGACATCGGCCCTGTGGTTGTTGTTGTTTGTCCTTCCTTCTAGAACAGGACCATGTCATCAAGGAGGTGATGCCATGACTGTGAGTGGATTGGATTTAAGTGAGGCAGGGCCGTGCAAAGTCACCAGCCTCACTTTCTCTTCCAGAGCCATCTGGATCTAGTGGCCACATATAGATTAGGTGACTGGAGATGGCCCCCAATTTCTGCCCTAACCCCAAACCAAACACACTTCATTCATGCACATCCCCAACATGAAGTCCCATAGGCTGCCATGAAATTTACTTTTAAGGAGGCTAAGGCTCGTGGCATTTTGACAAGTTGGAATGTGTCCAGAGGCTTTCCACCAGTGCGGGAAGGGAATTGGGCACCATGTTCTATGAAGAGCAATTGAAGGAACTGGGGGTGGTTACCCGAGAGAAGAAAAGACTCAAGGCTGACACAGTCAATGTTATGTGGAACTTGTGACTGACCTAAGCCGTGATGTGTGCCCAGGTCTCACCTCCATCCCCTGATCTTTCTATTAACTCAGCTGTACCTTCAAAGGTCACTACTGACAATTCTGCGATCACATCTGTGAATGATCTCAGCAACTTTGGTTAGAATTTGTTCAGGTTGGGAGATTTAACCTGCCTTCATTTGCTTGGTGCTCAAATACAACGTAACTCATATTTAGTTATATCCACATTTGTTCTACTCTGTCCAGGCTTCCGATAGTCATTCTCCTTGAAAGAGAAGACCAAAACTGAAGTGATGGCTCTGCTTTCTCTCTAAGGTCTCTGAGCCCAGCCCCATGCTCTCCCAAGCAGTGTGACTAGCCCTTCCTTATTCCCTTTTTGGCCCATAATAACTTAAAAACATAGACCGAGATGACTGTGTGTATGGACCACGCCATACACACAGCCCCCTCCTTTTAAAAATAAGCTGAGGGGGGAAGGGAGAAAGGGTCTCTTCTGGGATTTCTCTGACTCCATGACAGCATTTCTGGCTCTCTGTACTTAAGGGGTAGGAAGAGAAGCAGAGATGATTGCAGAATCACTCAATTTTAAAACAACAGGCCAAATAAATGGTACATATGCTTAGGATGTGACTTCTCTCCCCCTAGGCTGGCCCAGGGCCTACAATGCTACATTAACCAGGCCACATTACTTTCTGATCCTCTTTCTGTGACTAGGCAAAGATGCTAGAAACAGGCATGCACTTAAGTCCCTGGGCTTCTGGAATTTTATCTTCCCGTCCTGACTAGGCATCACTTGGGGCTAGATGGAAGCCAGAAACCATTTCCTGAGTCTTGACATGTCCTTGGGGTTCTCAGAGTCCCAAGGAGAGATGCAGAGGAGGAAAAGCCACTCGGGGCTATGCAGGAACTCATTTGAAACACCCCTGGGTGGTTTCAGAAGGAAGTCGGATGGTCATACACTCATTCAGGGGCCGTGTTGTAGAGTGTGAACACAAGGGTGCCCCTTGTGGGGAAGTAAGGAAGGGCACCATCGCTGTTCTACAACTTAACCTGCTGGGGTGAGTAAAGATAGCACAGGCAAGGGGCAGAGAGGAAGAAGCATTTTCTAAGTGCCAGGCATTATGCTGAGCATGTAACATATCTCATTTGATCTGCTATTATTAATAATATTGACATTATTAATGATATTATTGTTATCATTAATAATTAATATTATGAGTAGCTGAGGAAACTGAAGCATACAGCAATTAAGTGACCTCCCCAGGGTCACATAGCTAGAAAGTATCTGAGGCTGGATTTGAACTCAGGGCTTCCTGACTCCAGTTCCAGCACAGTGAACACAGTAGTTGCTAAACCCAGCATGACTTTAAAGGGATTGTAGGTTTAGAGCTGAAAGGGACCATAGAGGCTATCTAGTCCAATTCCTTCCTTTTATAATTGAAGAAGACCCAGAGAGGCTAAGGAACTTGACAAAGGCCACATAGTTAATGATCGGCAGAGGCAAGATTCAAACTCAGGTTCTGAGGCTTCAATTTCAGCATACCTACCAGTGCCCCGGGCTGCTTGTTTGTCGGCATGTATAAGGTGATGATTGTAGCACTGCTTTGTCAAGAGCCAGACTAAATTCATTCCTGGTTTTTTTAAAACAGGGTCACTAGACAGGCAGGTGAGGAGAATACTACAGATCTGGCACGCATGCATTTCAGTGGGGGTTTGCAAAAAGGCCAAGTAATCAAGCTTTCTCTTCTCCTCCAGCCCACTGCTTCCCTGCACCTGTAAACCAGGGCCCGTTCTGAAGGTCACTCACTCACTGCCTACACACAGAGATTCTACAAGGACAGCATGAAATGAGCAGCCAGGAAGCTGGAGATTTCAGGGAGATCAGAGGTGGGGACAAAGGCCTCTCCTCACAAGGTCATAGACTTTTGGAAGAAAAAACCCCAAAGCCTTCCAGGATACCCTGAGGTGAGCAGATGCACTAATGCTCGCTCTACCTGTGGGATGGGGTGGCGGAGTGGGGTTTCTGTCACCTAGAGCAGCAGCATTCCTGGCTTCCCGTAGATTAGGGGACAAAGTAAAGAAGGGTGTGCTGTTCATTCGTAAGGCAGCCTGAAGTATGGATTTCAGTAGATGGGAGTCCTAGCAAGGCCCACCTGTTCTCAGGAACTTTCCTTGTCTTGGGAGTAAAGTCCATAGGGAAAGAACTCCTAATTATTCATTTTAAAAGCAGGAGCAAAGAAAGAGGAACAGGACTCAAACGCACAAAAAAAAAAAACAACAAACTTTTTTTTTTTTTGGTAATACCAAAGTACTAGAAATTAAGGAGGTGTCCGTCAGTTGACAAAGGGCTGAATAAAGTATGGCATATAAATGTAACGGAACACTATTGAAACAGCCGGTGGTGCTGGAACTGGAGTCAGGAAGGACTGAGTTCAAATCCAGCCTCAGACACTCATTAGCTGTGTGACTCTGGACAAATTACTTTGACCTATGTTTGCTTCAGTGTCCTCAGATATAAAGTGTGGATGATAACAGCAGCTATCTTGCAGCACTATCATGAGGACTGAATGAGATTATATGTATAAAGTGCTTCACATGGTTCCTGGCCCATAGTAGGTACCGTAGAAATTCCTATTCCCTTGCCTTCGATATTATGGAAATGATGGAAAAGTCTGTTTTGTAAAAAGGGATACCGCATCAGCAGAACCGTTACAGAACAATCTACACAATAACATCCTCCGTGCAAAAACCAACACTTTTGAAAGGCTCCAAAAAACTCTGAAAAATGCAATGATCATGGAGGATTGGTGATGGAGGATGCCAGCCATTTCACAACAAAGAGATGGTGGGCTACACGAGGCACACATTTTAAGACATGGCCAAGGTGGGAATCTGTTTTTTGCTTTACCATGCTCATTTGCCTCAAGGGTTTCCCCCCGCTGTCCCCCAGCTGAGGGAAGGGAGAGATCAAAGAGAAAAAAAAATGCTTGATAGTAGAAAAAATTCATTTTTAAAAGTAGAAGCAATGATTCGTTGAAAATAACAAGAAAGCAGATCAGCTTAAAGGAAAACATTTCCTAATGATTAGAGATATCCAAAGATGGGGTGGGAGGTTGTGAGCTCCAAGTCACAAAGGATTTTCCAATGAAGGTGAGGTGAGCCCTTGAGGAGGGACCTCCTGCTGAGGATTGGACTGAGTATCCTCTGAAGGTCTTTGCCCTCATATTCATATTCTATTAAAACTTTTTTTAAAAGACACTTTTCTCCTGGTAGAAAAGGTGGGTAGGAAGTGGTCAGGGTGGGAGGTTCTGTTTCCTTCACCATGTGACTCCTCTCCCAAATCCTGGGGGCAAGAATCTGCGGTGAGTGGGGAGGTCCATGCCTTAGGACTAGAGAAAGATATGCCTTTACGCTGAGATGCCAAGTCATACACTCCTGGGTGGTGTGTATTTGTAGGTTCCACGAGCTGCACATTTTCAGCTTCTACCCAGTACTGAGGACTTTCCTTTGTGTTAGTATTTGGTCTAGGAGATGATCAGCCACTCTCTGGCTGACCACTGTCTTTTCAGTCCAACCCGCCTCTGGGCTCTGTCTTTCCAGGTTTACGAGGAGTTTAGCATCCAAAGTGGCAGTGCATACCTCAGCAGGCTTATATTAAAAATGCCCTTTAAAATTCCAAAGCTTTGAACTAAAGCAATACCTCAAGAAGTTTTCATGGAAAGTTCAGACCCACCAGTTCAATTCACTACACTTAGATGAACCTTTTCAAATAATAGGAAAAAAATGTAAAGGGGTCAGCGCCAATCAATACGCGTGTTCAAACAGAATTCCGGGGACTGTGATGTACGTGCATTTTGTATTTTTCCTTTGTACCGCGCCCCTCTGAAGAAAGGTTTCTTTTGCAAGGAGAGCAATGAGGATGTTAGCCTTTTGAGTCGAGCCAGCTAACCAATGGCGATGTTTACCAGGTGGAAAGGATATTGCCATTTTTCATGTCTCTTTCCTGTACGTGGCTTTGTTCTTTTTATAACCATGAACAACTCACACAGGCAAATTCTTTCACACACCCGCGACATTAGACGTTAATCAGAAGCAGAGGGAGCAGAGTATTCGACTTCCAAGTCTCAGGAAATTTGGTGCGAGGATTAGAAGAATAACCTTTACTCATCAGGAACCCAGGAGGGAACAGTGAATCCTCCCTCAGAGGTTGGAAAAATCCAAGCCTGGCATGTTACAGGGGCTTGGTGAGTTATCAAGACAGCCAGGGAAGAGAGACCCAACACAGGTTGCTTTTTAACTGTTCCTTCTTGGCTAAGCCGGGCGACTGGACCCCACTCCTCAGATGACCAGGGTAAGGGGGGTGCTGGGACTGTTAGCCCAAGGCCTCATTAGCTCAGCAAAACTCAATGCAACAACTAGGAAGGAGGAGTCTGGAACCCCTGAGAAGCCCAACAAATGGGCTCCAAGGCCAGGCAGCCCCAGGAGGTGAACCAACATCCGGTAACTCACTGTCTGACGAGACAGCAAATAGAAGATTATCATGGAAAGCAAGTGATATATGGAATATGTGTGTAATCTAACCTCAACATTTGATAATGAATGTCTATCATGGGTATGAGGAACTCTGTTTCGATAGAGTAGGGTAGAAGATTAGGCAAAGCTATTAATTTTTCATTCAAGGTCTTTACTTCTGGTTACTAATGAAATCAGCTACTTAATGTCATTCCAGATCTCGGCTCCTACCGTCACACAGGCAGTGACTATTGACTGGAGCCATACCTTCACAGCTGTCATCAGCTGCAATTGCTCGTTTTACCTGAGCTTTCTTTTGGTTGATCATAGTTTCCACTAATTGTTACAAGGCAGCACCCTTGATTTTCCCAGTAGGCATGAGTTGCCAGTCTTTCATTTTCTTGCCAAAGACCCAATCTCATCTGGATTTTCATAGAATGACAGTGGTCAGGAAGATATAATCATACTTAAATTAACAAATAATTAATTAGCTTTCCTAAGAGTTGTAAACAAGAATGTATTTGCTAACGGCCAACCCTTGATAATGGCCGTTGGCCCAAAGAGAATCTTTAGGGTCACCCTAAAATTACACATACACACACCTAAAAATACATATGTATAGACTCACATGTACATACACATTCCATGGGGCAGAGCCTGTAAATTGGCTAAAGTGAGCACAGTAATCCACATTTAGTATAGGGACCATTTTATCCCTAAGTGTGCTGTGCTTTGAGGATGCCAACAGCCAACTTGGAAAATTAAAGAAAAACTCAGTCGAGCAAGGAATAAGGAAAGAGAAAGAAAGAGAAGGGAGGACAAAAGGAGAAGAGAGAAGGGGGAGAAGAGGGAAGGTGACAGAATGGTAGAGGAGGGAGAAGAGGGAAAGGGGAAGAGCAGGGGGAGAAAAAGGGGAGAGAGGAAGAAGAGAGAAAGGAGGGGATATGGGAAAAAGGCAGGAGAAAGGAAAGAAAAGAGAGGAAGAGAGAAAGGGAAGAGAGAAGGAAAAGAGGAAGCAGAGGGGATAGAAAGGGAAAGGGGAAAAGGGAAAGAGCGGGGGGAGAAACAGAAGGGAAAGGGAGAGAGTGGGGGGAGGTGAGGGGAAGAGATAGGGGCAGTGAAGAAGAAGAAAGGGAGAAGAGAAGACGAAGAATGTAGGGAGAAAGGAAGAAGAAAGAAGGGCAGAGACAGACGCATGCCTTAGGTTTGTATCTGATGAGCTGCCAGCAGAGGGCTCAAGAACCCTAGAAATACCAACAGTGACTATGAAAAGTGTGGTCTGGGGTGTGGTTTTTATTTTTTAAGGTCATCCATCTCCTGAGCTTCTTCTTTAAAACTTGCTTTGAATCATGGTTACAGAGAGACATCAACAAGAGCGACTGGAAGCCAGGTTACCTTCTATTTTTTTTTCCAGTCTTAGCTCAGAAACCTAAGAGAGCAGCATCCTGAATTTATTAAACACCTTGGAATCTAATTTCCCTGCTTTAAACAGTTAGAAAGTCACTTTGAAGCATTGGTGTTCACCTTGGGAAAGATCCTTCTTTAACATTTCCTAACACCTTGTTACTGAAGCATTTGGGGAATGCAAACAATTTTTTTTTTTAAAAGGACATCACTTGAGACCAAATGGGATTTTTGATTTCTTTTGTTGGGGCCTAAGTCACAAGCTAAAGCCATTTAATATGACTCCACTCTTCAGTGTTGTTAGCCTTGGGATCTGCATCCCTGAAATGGGCCTCCAGATCGAGGCTGGAGTGAAACCTGCTGCTCCTTGTTTTCTGCCTAGCTAAGAAGAGCCTGTCCTCAGAGTGGCCCAGCAGCTGCAGAATGACCAGCTGAACCCTGGAAACATATGTGTTTTTCCTAGCTCCCTCCCACTAATTTCTTATTAAACCAAATATCAAGAAATTGCTAGGAGTGAATGGTGCTCTCTAAGGCTGAGTTAAAGCATATGGGGAAGCCCGCACAACACAGGGCTGCCAGAGCAGATTTCAAAATATGTGGAAAAATCCATTAACAGCCATTTACTAGGATTCCCAGAAAGAGCCAGGAAATGTGTCTGGTTAATATTTTAATCTGTACATACCTTTTTTTTTTCAAGCCATTACACTTTATTTAAATTAACTTTTTCTTGCAAAATATTCATTTCCTTTTTTTCCAACAAAATTTTTTATAAAGGCAAAAATAAAACCATTTCATTTTGGCAAGTGTTATGAAGTTGACACTGGCAGTAACCGGAGTGAGTTAAAAATAGACTGTGTCTTCTAAACAGCTTCAAGAATCTTTTTTTTTTTTCGAATAGAGTCAAAAAACAATAGGAATTTTTATATTAATCAGTGACTTGTAGTTCCACTCACTAGATTTTTTTTAAAATAACTTTTTTGTTTTCAACGCAGGAAAACATAACTGGAGCACGTTAACAGTCTTGCAAAACACTGCAAACATCTCGGTGACCCGCCCCTTCTCCTTCCAGGCTGGCCGCTTAACCCTAAGTCCTGTTGTGTCACCGACTTTCATTTCTGTAGAAATGTTTTCCTCCCACAAACTGGCCCAAGACAACCACCTGACAAGGAGAGGCTTGTGAAGCAGACCTCAGAGTGAAGGTTGAGGCCCCTGGAACCACAAGGCCACTGACGGGACATCAAAAACCCCTCTGGACTCACTTGACACTCCAGTAGGCCATGTCTTGCATACAACTGAAGAGAAAATCAAGACGTGTTGGTCAAGCATCCCCTTCGGTTCAGTTATTGCTTCCTATACGACTTAAATCACTTATCTCTCTCTTTCTTTCTCTTTCTCTCTCTCTCTCTCTCTCTCTCTCTCTCCCCATTTGGTATTTCCAAATTTTATTCATTCATTTCTTAAAAGTGAATTTAAAAAAAATTCTGGTAGAAGACCCAATTCCTTCTAAAGGTACATATACTGCAAGTGTATACATTGCCAAAGGGTGCCCAGCTGGTCAGAAGCCAGCCTCTGCACACCTCTGACCAAAGGGCAGCTGGAGTCTAGGGCTTCTGCTGACAATACTGGCTAAGCATAAGGGACTTTCAAGGCAGGTGCCAATCTGTGTGTCCGGTGAAACAGTAGGAGGGATCATCGACTTTCTCCTCCCAGCAGAATCCTTGCACTCTTTTGGCTCCAGCTCCCAGGAAGGCATTCTCCAGCTAAATTCTCACCCAGGTTCACCTCAAGCACAACGTACTTTTCAAGTGTCCATGATGATTCCAAGTGTCCGTGATTCCAGCTCTTTACCTCTCTCCTTCTCCTGACTCAATCTACTGCTCTCCAAATGTGTACCTGGACCTGTGTGTGTGGCCCCCCCCCACCCTGCCACATCTGCATAAATACCTTTCCATCCACTCAGCCCTTGAGATTGTTAAAAAATATAGTTTCTAAAATAGTGTCAGTATTTTACAGCATGTATTAAAAGTGCCTTTTTATACATATATAAAAGTCAGAACTAAAACAAAAGTGGGGTGTGTGTGTGTGTGTAACTAGCCTACAGTAGTTCTTTCACAGGATGGTTGGGAGGGTGGGGGTGTCCCTTCCCCCCTTCCCCCTTCAGAAAACCCCTCTCCGGGCTCTTGGAATTTCCTTTGGGGAAAGTGAGTGATCTTCTCCCAGGGTGTTGGCTCCATGGGCTCTCAGCTCCAGGCCTCTCTTCGGGACATGGGTCACTGGTCACTCACTGCTTGGGCTGGCACAAAGTAAAACAGAGTACAGTTAGGAGCCGAACAGTGGTCAGTGCCATCTGCCTGAATAGTGAAGAAACAGGGCACACGAGCAGGGCAAGAAGCATGTCTGTGAACGTGGGCGCACACACGTGTATACACGTGCACACACATACACAAGTGCAGGGCTGACATGATGGGCGCACAAGCACAAGCAGGGGCTGCACGAGGCCTCCTGGGTGCCGCTTGCCCACTGCCACTAGCCATCTGTGTGATCTTGGGTCAGTCTCTTAACTGCCCCCCCCATGCCTCAGTTTGCTTATCTGCAAAATGGGTGTTGGACAATCTCAAATATCCTTTTCAGCTCCAAGAATCTGAATCTACGAGTAAAGGAAGCGGGGTGTAAACTTGGTTAGGCTGTGAACAATCTGTGTGACCTTAAGTATCACCTCATCTCTCAGGCCTCAGTTTCCTTCTCCATATGATGAGACAGGAAAATTAGATACCCACCAGTGTTGCCTTTTATTGCTAGTCTTCTAGGAATAAACTGACCCACGGGGCAGACATCTAACATTTCCTTCCCCCCCAAACACCAGGAACAACAAGGAGTCATTCTCTAAACAATCGGAGCTGGCTGTTCAACCTGTTAGCCTGAGGCATCTGCTTATCAAATTGAACCTGGGTTATTGGGGAATAGATGAAATGAGAGTTTCTTGAGTTTTCCAGGTGGTAAGGAAACAGTTCACAGAGATCTGATTGCATCATGCAATAAGATCCTAATAGCCTTTCCCATTTAGATAGCACCCAGTTGAGTTTATTGCAATTCCTTTTCAGGCATGGAAAAGGCTGGACAAGTCACCCGATTCCCTTTGAACTCGGAGATTCTGTGACGAATCTTGGTCCCAGAGGATGGAGGGATGTTTTCCCTCCTAGTTTTCAAAGTGTTTTTCTCTGCTAGTGGCTCATTTGATCTCCATGACAACAACCCTGTGGGGTTGCCAAGGCTGGGATGATCATCTCCTATTTTTTTCCTGTTGTGTTTCTTTGTTGTGTTGTTGGTGGTGGTGTGTGCGTGTGCGTGTGCGCGCACGTGTGTGTGTGTGTGCATCTGTTTTTTAACTAAAGCTTGGCAAGTTTAAGGGACTCACCCAAACACACAGCTAGGAAGGAGAGGTGCCTAAGTTGAACTAAAATTTTCTCTCCCAGCTACAGTTTAGACAGAGTTGACAGAAATAAGTCGATCTCATCGGGGGAGGAGAGTGGCCCCCGATCACTACTTCGAGGAGAAGCATCTAGAAGGAGACATGCTCCACACTGCAGGGCAAGGAAGCACCACAGAGAGCAAGCCAGGCACGCCGAGCAGATGCAATCATTAGTGCTTACTTGGAAGATGCTTAGACAAACGTGTAGTGAAATCCATTGCTTAAAGGGGGCTGTGGTACAGAAGGTGAGGGGAGGCCCTTGGACAGCAAGGCCGACTGTTGAGCTAGACAGAATCACACAGGAATTAAGCAGCGTGTTAGACATAGGATCGATACAAACTGTCAACACAAGTCCCCAACAATCAGCCGGACACCCCAAACACCTGGCATGGGAGGGGGCAGGGCGGGTGACCTCACCGAAGCCACCCAGCCTCAAACCCCAGGGCATTAAGGGGGTGGTGGGGAGGAGCAGTGAGGCAGGTGGTCATCCCCAAGGCTGGCCCCATCTGGAGGGTCCTCTGAAGGTGGCAAAAGACAGGGGCAGCAGACCACATGCAGGAAAGACATCAGAACATCTCTGTTCTCTGATTTGGAGATTCTGCTCTGGTACATGCTAGCCCGAGTCCGAGCAGGCAATTACCAGGCTTTAAAATTAAGCGTGTGGCAAGTATTCAGAGTGAGAGCAAAGTATAGGCCAGAGAAGACATGAGAAATCCCATCAGTAAAGGAATTCCCATGAAGAAGCCAACATCCCAGTCTTCCTCATAATTAGTCCCCTAGCTCAGCTTCCAGGCCCACCTCAGACTACTAGCTGTTCAATATCGAAGCTGAGAAGAGACAGAGGCGGTGGTGTGGGACTATGTGTTGGGAGAAACACATTAGATGGACGCAGTTCTGGGCTGAAACCTCAAGGCTGGCGAAGGCACAGCCCCTGGCCTAAGGTGATGAGAAACCAGAGTAATTTTGGCCAACTCTGATAAAAATGAAATTTAATAGGAATAAATGTAAAGTCCTACATTTGGATTCCAAAAAAAATTGACTATACAATTCCATAGGGTTCCTATGGAAAAATCTGGAGGTTTGAGTGGACCAAAAGCTCAAAGATTCACCAGCCAAACTCCTCCCCACCCCACTTATATCTACTGGAATCTTAGGCTCTACAAAGATCTCTCTCTCTAGTCTGAATTTCCCTCCTATTAAAGACTTTGGACTCAAATTGAGACTTGCATGATCTCAGGTACCCTGGTCCTCTGGAAGGTCCTAGCTGGGAAGAGGTTTGCACTGTGACAGAGAACAGTCACTTCAGAGGACACAGGCCTGAATCCAGGTGCTCAACATTTGTGCCCATGACTTAGATCCAGGAAGTAATGGTGGTGGCTGTCAAATTTGCAGATGACACTAGTGTCCCAATAGAAGATAGACTCCTTGTTCACATCTGTCTTTGTCATCTCCCAACACCAAACCCTGTGCCTTGCGTATAGCAGTCCCTATGCTGAACTGAATTGAACTGAGGAAGGATAACTAATTGGGATCCTTAACACAATATTCTAGAGGAATTAGAATAAATCTAATAGATTGAAATTTAATAAGAATAAATGGAAAGTCTTGAGTTCCAAAAAAAAAAAAAACCTATCCAGCTATGGATAATGAAGTTCATATGAAAAAGATCAGGGGGATTTAGTGGACCTAAAGCCCCCTATGAGTCAGCTGTGTGCTATGGAAGCTCAACAAAACCAAAATCCTCACCAAAAAAACTAAGGGAACCTTGCGTTGCACTAAGAGAAGTGTGGGGTTCAGAACTAGGGAGGTGGCTGTCTTTCTGCTTCTATCCTTGGATCACACCTTGAATATTATGTTCGCTTCCAGATAACATAATTTAGGGTGAACACTGACAAACTGGAGCATGACCAGAGGAAGGCAATTAGGCCACTGAAAAGACTAGGTTCTATGCCAGGATCCACGGGACAAACTATGTTTTGTCTAGAGCAGTGGTTCTCAAACTTCTGGGTCTCAGAATCTCTTTAACCTCTACAACAATTTTTAGAAATCGCTTCCCCCTCCCTGCAAAGATCTTTTGTCTACATTGGTTGTATCTAGAAATTAAAACATCTTAGTATTATTGTGAAAAGAGTTTTGACTTTACAGACCCCTGGAAATGGTTTCTGGGGTCCTCCTGGACCATGCTTTGAGAATCACTGACCTAGAGAAAAGATGCGAAGGGAAGAGGACGGTCAGTGATCACTGTCTTCTGATATCTGAAGGGTCGCTCTGGGAAGAGGGATTAACCTGGTTGCCCTTGGCTTCAAAGGGCAGACCAAGGAGCATCGGATGAATGACGCAGAACCAGAAAACTTCTTAACAATTAAAACCGTTTGAAATTCCAACGGGCAGCCGTGGGAGTTAGTGAATTCCACATAATTGGTAGAAATCTCCTAGAGGGGATGTCTGCTCATGAGGGCATTGGCAGATATATATATATTTTTTTTTCCCAAGGGAAAAGACAAAGTTTATTAGGGATTAACCATAATGGGTTGTCTTAAGAAATCCCACCCTTTGTGACGCCTATTTTCACAAGTGGGCCAGATTCAATCTACTGGGCTAGACTGAACCTGAGCACCTTCATGGAGGCAAGATGGAGATTATATACACAAAGATAGTAGGAGGGATTAAGGGGTGGTTTGGGGTGACTATAGGAGGGCTTTAGGGAGGGTCTTGAGGAGGAGTCTAAGGAGGAGAAGATGAGGTCCGACTCCAGCAACCAAGAGAATGGAATTAAGGGTGGGAAGTAGCTGAAGGCATGGATATTGATAGTATCAAGGGTGGGAAGTAGCTGGACAATAAAGGGCAAGGCTAGGTAGAGATTTGGGCCTAATAATAATGTAAGGCTTATGGCCTTAGGGGAAGGCCAGATCTAGTTGGAAGATTCAAGGACAGTTCAAGGGGGCTCCCAGAGACTGTATTCCAGATTCAAGGGGGTTCCCAGAGACTGGCACAGATATATTTTAAAGTGCCTTCCAATTCGGAGACTCTAGGATTCCACACTCTGGCCTCTGCCCATTGCGCAGGGTCTCTTCAGCCTCTTCATCAGTCTGGAGGATGTCTACACTGGCTTTCCAAGAAACCCATTATGAGGATCCCAGTAGTTGTTAAGGGAATCTTGTCAAGGGCCACTCTAGGCCATGATGGCCGCTGGATGACAGCAGTGCCTGCTGGGACTTTGGTCCTGGGGACAGAGGTGCCCAATGCTGAATGACTCAGATGTTCCAGAGCATAAAATCTCCTTCAAGGCTCTGCCCCTCAGGAAGCGTAGGCAGGTGTGGGAGCCCTTGTAACTCCCTGGATGCTACCCTTCCCCCAAATGCCCAGCTGGCAGCAATACAGCTTCCATGAAGAGAGAGGCCTCATTTCTGGCCAAATAGTATTTGGGGAGCTGAACAGTGTTCACAACAATGGAACTGCTCCTCGGAAAAAATCGATGTTACTCCTGAAATAATTTCCCACTCCTTCTCATGAGTGTGTTGGGGGAGGACAAGGGTCATCTATATATGTTGTGTCACACTCAAATAGAAAGCATCACTAGACCATATCTAAGGACCCCTATGGGCCACACTGGCTTAGAAAGCCACATATTAACATCATATATGTTCTACTGTATTTTTATCTATTTTGTAAAATATTTCCCAATTCCATTTTAATCTGGTCCTGGCCTCAGGAGTGCTGCTGGCCACAATGTTGCAGCATGTTTGATAGCTTCGGTCTACATAGTCAGTCCAAAAGCTTGCTTTGGCCACCACTAGAGAGGAAGCTAGAAAAACTCAGCTTTAGTGGACGGTAAGGAGCTGTCTAGCTGGGGACATCATGAACGGACAGGCATTCAGTCAGGCCAAGAAGTTATGGCCTAAATCAGACAATCAGGACCAGGACAGATGGGCAGCCAGGCCATCTGCTGGGCCCCAGGAAGGGCTAGCTTGACCCCTCTCTTCCTACTTAGCCCCAATAAAGAGTCTCAGAAAACTGTCTCTCCAGTTCATTTATCCTAAGTGCAAAATCCCATAGCTCACCCTGATGGCCCCAGAGACAGAACTAAATTTTAAATCTTCCTTTTGAGAGCAAAGCTGACATGCTGATGACGTGGGTAAAAGGATGAAAAATGCTGCCGTTCCCCCTGCCCCCAACTCTCCCTGCAAAACAACCCCATGCCACCCAATACTTGAGATTGTCATTTGATTACTTCTTTCTCCTTGGGACTGAAAGTCTGACCTAGGACAGTGTCTTCTTGCCTCTTGTAAAGAAATTAATCCTCTCTTGGCATGATCCTCATGTCCCTGGGGGAGCACGTCCCAGCCAGGGGCTCACTGCTTCCAAGAGAGGGTGCCCTGGATACAGCATGAGTGGTGGTGACATGTGAGAAGGGATGTTGGCTGGTTCCCAGAACTCAGGAAGGGGCCTGGCCACAAGTGGTCCCTTGGGACAGGAAGCGGCGAGGCTTACCTGCCACCTGCTTGCTACGCTGGGAGGCTTCAGAGGCCAGGGTGTGTGAGATGTGGAAGATGCGTTCTTGTTCCTGGAGCTGGGAGTCGAGGTCGGCCGAGCGGTGTTTGTCCTGAGTGGTCAGAGGCTGCAGGTTGTGCATGCTGGAGGCCAGGAAAGAAAGGAAGCTGGTCACCCCCCCCAGCAGAGAGCAGCTTGATGATGGCTCCCCCCTCTGCCCATACCCAGATCCTTCCAGGGAATGGGCAGGGCAGTGAGGTGACTAGTTTCCTATTCTGCATCCTCCACCTGCCACACTTATCTCTCCTCCAAAAACATGCTCAGTGTATATGGGAACCCAAAGATCACCAGTACAATCAGAGTAGCATGGAAGAGTGGTAACATGGCTCGTGTTAGAGGTCAGATTTGAACCCAAGTCTTCTACCTTTAGAGCTAGTTCACTTTCTATTCTATCATATTACCATCTGGCACTTAAGACTCAGTTTCCTCATCTATAAAATGGAAATATTAACAGCATCTACCTCACATGGCTGCTGTGAGGCTTAGGTAAAGTGGCAAGGGCTGGATTGGTAGACCTAATTCCCAGGTGAGCAGGTCAGCTACTTCTCTGAAATCTAAAGTCTTAGAGAGTTGCCTAGAGCATTGAGAAGATAAATGACTCGCCCAGGGTCATGTAGCCAATATGAAATAGAGGCGGCACTCAAATCTGGATCTTCTCGGTTCTGAGACCAATGCTCTATCGGCTATGGCATAAGCCCCCCTTGTGTGAGGATAAAACAAAATAATGCGTACGAACCTTAGCAGTTATCATCTGAGCCCTGTCTCTGAATTCCTGCAGGACTAAGCAGGTCATTTCAACTCGATGTCAGAGAGAGAAATGATGATATTTCAAAAGAACTAGGACTTCACTGTTGTAGGTATTCCCTCCAGTGACATAAATAGAGGGCAAGATGGTGTAAAAGATTTTGGCTGGGCTTAGAGTCATGGAGATCCAAGTTAAAATCCTACCTCTACCATTAACTGTGTGACCCTAGGCAAGTCACTTAAACTCTCTTGAATCTTAGTTTACCCATCTATAAAATGGGGGGAATCATAGCAGCTACCACATCAGGGGTGCTAGGAAGATCAAGTGAGATTACGTAAATAAAGTGCTCTGCAAACCTCAAAGTCGCTATATTGCCAGCTGCTTATTATTATTATTATTACAATAATTATTATTATTCACCTAATCTCTCCAAACATAATCTTTGATTTCATGAATTTTTTTGGACAAAATAATTCCTGCCTTAGAGGTCAACCTCTCTGAAATCAGGTAGCTGTCCTTGGTTGACAGCATGGTGGGGTGGCCATTAACTGAGCCAGTAACTCTCCACTTTAGAAGGATCTGCCCATGTGGGGCTTCGGTAGGAAGAGCCTCAAGGGACCCAGGGACACCTCAACAAGTCCAGGGTGGGGAACCTGTGGCTTCAAGGCTGCAGGTGCCCCACCCCTGATCTAGCCCATTTTCAATGTTGGGACAATATGCAGAGATGGGCATGCAGCCCGAGTATAAGGTACGCCCACCCTTGCTTGACCTGATACATTATCAATATGTGGTTGAGGCTGGGCATGAGGATGAGGGGACCCAGGATGAGATGCTGACCTCGAGCGGGTGAGGAGGTTGCGGATCTTCTCGGCTTTGCGGAACCTTGCCTCTAACTCTTCCATGCTGAGCGGCTCCTCGGGCTCCAAGTCCACATAGCGTTCAGGAATGGACACCTTATCTGGCTTGGACAGCTAGACAAACAGAAGGAACAGAGGAAAACTCTGAAGCTGGGCACCTGTCCCTCACTGCCTTCCCTTGTCTGGTTACCATCCATCCATTAACACCATAGCTACTATGTACTGATATTTGCACACCAAGTGTCTCCTTCATTAGACTGTAAGCTCCTAGAGGACAGAAGCAAGTTTTTGCCCTGCCTTTTTCTCTCAGGGTTAACACAGTGACTGATATTTGGTAGTAAGTGCTTAATGGATGCTTCTTAGTTCACTGGTCAGTCCTACTTGGTGGGTCCTTTGAGGTCTGCCTGAGAGGTTGGGCATTGCCCATCTGGGGGCTGAGGGGCGATGGCAGAGAGAGAAGGGGGAAAGGGAAGGAAGCCAGTTCAGGAAAGTTCTAGATTAGGACATTATCCTCAGATAATTTGCTAAAGCCCACACTCAATACATTTCTTTAGCCATGATCCCTTACACACCCTGTTGGGACAGGACAGGTATAAGGACTAGACCTGTGATTGCATAGGTATAGGGAATTCCCTGTGGTGGAAAACTCCCTCAACCAGGGCTTGACTGTGTGCTGGCAGAGGGAGAAAAGAAAGAGGGAGAGGGGCAGGAGCAGGGGACCTGGGTGGCTAGTGGGCAGCAGAAGAGGTATGAGCAGATTAGAAAGTGAGGTGTGGCAAGGGTACAGAAAGGGAAATTTCTTCAAGCAGCAAAGACAGACACTATGGAGGAGGGAGGACGGTCAGCAGAGCCTTGGGTTTGAATCCCACCTCTGATATTAATTAGCTATAGTATGTACCCCACAGGCAACTTATTAAGCCACTCTGAGTCATTATCACCTCACTGGTAAAATGGTCAGAAGGATCCACCTCACAGGGATATTCATACAACCATATTTAGAGCTGGAAATCGTCAGGTTCTCAGGACGCTCACTTTCCAGAGCTGGGAAACCACTTGCCTAATACTGAGTGGCAAAGCCTGGATATGAACCCAGATCCTCTTATTCACAACTCTTTGAGGATTAAATGAAGCGATGGACATGAAGCGCCTTGTAAAAATGTCAGCTGTTACCATCATCATTATAATTGTTTTTGTTGAGATAGGTAGTTTCAAAGTCCTAAGCCACGGGCTGAAATATTGACAGGTAGGTCGTGGAAAAGAAAACCAGGGACCAAGGAAGGGATTTCTTGACCTGGGGGAGGGTGGAGGTCCAAATCATATCACTATGGCTCCTGGGTTCCCCAGGACTGGAGGTAATCCTTCCAGCCAAGGGCTGAGCCATAGTGGCCCGAACTCGGAACAGCAGTCCCAGTGTGAGAATCTCGTCTTCATACTGGCAAGCAGGTAGCCAAGACAGGCTCAGCAGTCAAGTTTTTCCCTAATGCTCAAAGGATGAGTTTGAGCACGACTGATCAAATTTTTAAAAACCAAATTAAATCCAACTTAAGGACACACTCAAGACTTTGATTCATGATTGCTACCTCTCTCATGGTGGAGAAAGTTAACAAAGTCTTCTCTGTTTCCAACAGGGAAGGCAGATGAAGAGGAAGCGTGATTTCATTACAGCAGGAGGGATTTAGGTTAGCGATAAGGAAGGACTTCCTGACTGGCAGGATTATTTGGGCCCTACAGCAGACTGCCAGGACAGGATATGGGAGTTTGTTTCCAGAAGGGGACCTTTAGCTGGACAAGTTCCCGACTATCTCAAATAGCAAGAGGAAAGGCTCAGTGGCCAGGGGATTGGGCCAGATAACTCCTTGGGGCCAGTGGGGCCCGGATATAAACGATTCTGCCCCAAACACTGCTATATTGTTCTGGGTACCTCAGTGAGCTGGTCAATAATTATAATAATAATATCTCACATTTATAGAGTACTTAGAGGTTTGCAGGCTGCTTTCTCTATGATAATGCATTTGATCTGTACAACAGTCCTTTGTTGTTCGGTCCTGTCTGACTCTTTGTGACCCCATTTGGCGTTTTCTTGGTAGAGATACTGGAGTGGTTTGCCATTTCCTTCTCCAGCTCATTTTACAGATAAGGAAACTGAGGCAAACAGGGTGAAGTGACTTGCCCTGGGTCACACAGCTAGTAAGTGTCTATGGTTGGATTTGAACTCATGAAGATAAGTCTTCCTGACTCCAGGCCTGGCACTCTATTCACTGTGTCACCTAGCTGCAAACCCTTTGGGGTGGATGTTATTCTTTCTTCCATTTCACAGATGAAGAAAATAACAATCAGAGAGTCTAAGTGACCTGTGGAGGTCACACAGCTAGTAAGTGTCAGAGGTGGGATTCAAACCCAGGTTCTCTTGACTCTAAATCTAGTCCGTGAGGGCTTCTCTCCCAACCCAGTCTCCAATTCTGTGAAGAAGATGATAACATATGTGTATGTGTATATGCGGGGAAGAGCAACCAATATGGGTCTTGGCTCAAGATGATTCTCTCTAGGGAATCTACCTCATGACATGACCACCAGGCCCTCTTGTTATAACTATTTAATAACAGCCATTCTTAACTATCACCTAATAACTTTTATAAAATGCTACTTAATAACGATTACATATAATTTCACAAGAACTAAATAATATTTAATAAATATTAGTGAATCATTTAATTATTATTTAATAACTCACATTTATATAGTACTTGAAACTTTGGCAAAGTACTTTATAATATCTGTAAAATGCTTAGCACATAGTAGGTGCTCTATGAATGCTTCTTCCCTTTCCCTTGGGTTGTTGTGAAGACCAAATGGGATACTAATTATAAATGCTTAGCACACAGTAGTTCCCTTCCCTGAGTTGTTGTGAGGATCGAATGAGATAGTATTTGGAAAGCACTTTAGACAGTGCCTGGAATTTCCTCCCTTCCCTCTTCAAACTCTCCTGCATCATCCTTATCTATTGTCTTCTTCTGTACCCCGTAAGCTTCATTAGGCCCAGGTCTATGTCATTCTTCGTCCTTACATCCCAGTGTTTAGCAGACTGCTTGGCGCAGAGTAGGCACTTAACGGAGTCTTCACTGGGTGCTCCATCACAGCTGGCCTCCTTTCGCCTCAGCCCTGTCTCTCACATAGCTTGGTCCCCCTGAATCAAGGGACTCGTCCAGCTCCCAACTGGATAACATTTCTTTAACAGGCCTTGAGCCGACACCCCCTCTATACTATTTTCTGTCCTGATGCCAGCTTTGAGATCCTAGGCTCATTCATGGAACCTAACTTGGTCCTTCTTTGTGGGATTATCTGGGAAGTGCTTTCCTGTGACCTACAAGAAGAAACACTCAACACACCCAGCCTGAGAAAGCCCTAGAGAAGAAAGCCATGGAAGAAGATGCTTCCATCAGCAAGGTGACAGCCCCGCCAACCTTACCTCTCTGCTGATGTCTATGTCATAGTCTTGAGGCTCTAGGTCCATCTCAGTCACGGGAGTAGCCTGTACTTTCAGCCAGCCATCCTCGTCTTTCTCCCCTCCTTGCATGGCTCTCTCAAGTAATTGTAAATCAAAGTCCTGTTCTCGCTTCCACTGGTAATAGACACAAAAGGGTTAAAAAGCGGTCACTGCTCCCTGCCAACTGAGACTTGCCCTTCCTTTGGGGGGGACCCAGGCTGCTGGGAGTCATTATTGAAAAGCTCGAGAGGAAAATGAAAAATATCTGACCCTTTCAACAAACAGCCTGCTTCCCAAGGCTTAGCGTCTTAAGTACTAAATAGCTGATGCCTATCTGGAACCTTGGGATTAACTACATTTCCAAAACACAACTGGAGGCCAAGGCTAGACCTAAGGGATGTCTGTTCACTCTAGGACACTGACTCAGACACTGGCCTCTGTTGGGATGAGGGCAAGTTGGGGGCCCAGCTGGTAACTCTCCATCCCTCAGCCAGGGCCTGATCCAAATCTCCCAGTCAGCTGCACTGTGTAACCCCCTTAGAAGATTGCCTGCCAGTGAGGCTAATAAATGTGGATTGTCAGTGTTATGGGGGAAACGGTGATGGATCTGAAGTCCAAGGACATAGGCTCAAATATTGGTTCTGCTGCTTATTATGCATCTAACTCTTCACAAATCCTTCATCTTTCTTTGGATCTCAGCTTCCTCATCTACGAAATGAGGGAATGGAATTAAATAATCTCTAAGGTCCTTTCTAGCTCTGAATCTATGATGCTATGACACTGCCAGTCCATGTAGGTCCATGGGCTCTTTTTTCAATTAAAAGACCAATATATTGGACTTGGAAATAAGAAAAAACAAAGACCTTCACTGACCTTTTGAAAGAATGAGGATATTAGGGAATTCTTTCCATATATAATAGCTATTAAGATCAGCTAATGAGGGAGCCAATGGTGAAGCATACAGTAGAACCCGAAAGTAGCTTTGGAGCTGGGTCACTTTGAAATTAGAGTGGGTTCATATGGAATCGGTGAGGCCACTTTTAATTCAATGGCAAAACCATGGGTACCTTGAAAACTATGCTCAGTGTGAGTCTTCTAATAACCCTCTTTCTGTACGAAGGTGAATCTCCCTAAAATGCTTTATGGTCAGAGCAGCAGAGGCCAATTTCTATCCCCGTGTCCTAAAAAGTATTAATGCTGACCGTGTTGTTATGAATTGTGAAGAGGGCTTACCATGCCTTTCTTCTCTTAGACAGCAGCAGATGTCCATCCTCTCCCTTCCCCCGTCCCCTCCTACCCCACTTTTCAGATACCCAAAGAGTCCTGGGCACGTCTGTCAGCAATACCAATGACAGTAATAATGAAGAGAAAATCAGCCAATTCCAACCTATTCATGCACAAGCTTTCCATACTATAGATTAAAATGGTCATCGCTCTCTCTTTGGTGAATGATTCTGAATGTCTGATGTGGTTAGGATGTTGAAGCTCCTGCGATAGAGAAATCATGTAATGATCCACAAAGAAGACATACAGTTTCTTCCAGTTTTGGAAGAGTGACAGCTACTTGTTTAAGCCAGGCTTGATTGACTCCAAAGAACAGGACTACTTTATTCTACGGTGCGGTCTAGTAAGAAACACATCAACCCATTATCATCAAGCAACATTTTTATTGGTGTCAATGCAGAGATTTGTACATGTGTTTCTTCAAAATAAAAACCCAACAATAAAAAATCCACAAGAAGCTACTCAAGAGTCACTCTGTATCTGTACTCTTTCTACATTTTGAGACACCTGGTTGCAAAAACCAAAACAAAAAAAAAGGCAATGTTATCTTATTTGGTCAGTAACCCACACGCAGAGGCTGAGAGAGCCAGTGGACATCAGCAGCTCTGTACACGTCAGTGCCCCCGGAGCTCATCTCTCTGGCCACTAAACTAATACTATAAACAGGCTGCTTGACTACAGGTGGGGAGGGGCATGTTTTAATATTCACTCCAATCATTAATTCTTGTCAACACAATAGCAAAAGGTGTCATTAAGAAACTGCGTGTGTATCAGATGAACTAGAATGACAAAAAAAAAATACTTCAATGTGGCATAGCTCATTGGAATGTGCAAAGATTGTGAACGTATTTATGCTCTCCGGGGTGAAGGACTTCACTCAGATAAATGTGTGTTGTCCAGCTCTCCACTAGTATTCCCTGGCAGGGAACAGATCAGCAATGCAGAGACTAGAGACAGGTGAATCACAAATCAGCATTACTGGGATGGGGAGGAGAAGATGCTGGATAAGGACTGAAGGAGAGGGAGGACAAGTCACACTTGGGGTGGGGGGCTCGGCTAAGCTATTAAGGCAGAGCTGCTAATGCAATGAAGCCTGGTGAAAACAGAGTCGGCTAGTTACAAAAGGTCCAACACAAATTAGAAGCTTCTGTAAACAAAACAGGCAACATTAGAGGCATGATGAGCGGTAACTCTAAAAGCAGGAAAACTTGTGCAATGAATTAGGTAAGGAAGAATCAGGCTAAACATCCGGGGAAACACATTATTAAACACAAAACATACAACTGAACTAAAATTTGGGGAAGAGACAGAGACAGAGACAGAGAGAGAGTGAGAGAGAGACAGAGAGAGAGTGTGAGAGACAGAGAGAGAGTGAGAGAGACAGAGAGAGAGTGAGAGACAGAGAGAGAGTGTGAAAGAGACAGAGAGAGAGTGAGAGAGAGGGACAGAGAGAGAGACAGAGAGACAGAGAGAGTGAGAGAGAGGGAGGGGGAGGGAGAGGGAGAGAGAGAGACAGTGAGAGAGAGACAGAGAAACAAAGAGATAGAGTCAGAGAAAGAGAAAGAGACAGACAGACATCTAATACTACTGTGCCCTTTGGACTCCTGGGAATTAGGATGCTCCCTTTGTTAGCTCAGCTTCAGTTAGCAACCCAGAACATCAAAAACTCACACATTCTCTGCTTGAGCCCAAACATGTCCTGGCTTTGGAAGGAACTTTTCGGATCCTGCCTGAAGCCACAGTTCACTAAAAGAGCCCCAACACACATCCATAGCCCCTCCTGTGACACACACTTTGAGGCTTCCAGGGACAGTTACTTTATTATGCTCCTTCCCTAGCAAATCACTGGAATCCCTCTTCCACCCACCATACAAAATCAGTCATAAAGTTCTGAAAGGCTGGCAGAAAATTCCTAGAATGGCCTCTCCAGGGGATTCTTGAAATGAAATCTAGACTGACTATGTCTCTCTAGACATCTCCTATCAACTAAGAGACTGGCACTGACGCTCAATCTCTCTCTCTCTCTCTCTCTCTCTCTCTCTCTCTCTCTCTCTCTCTTTCTCTGTGTCATTTCCCATTCCATTCTTTGACTATCTTTGCCCTGCTCAAACACAGCCTTCATTTTGAGGAGACCAACCCTAATTAGGATTACTGGCCCTGCTGGAGTAAACAGCTCGCTCAGGCGGAGTTCAGAAGCCCTGCCTTAAAGTGCGAAGGGGGGAGGAACAACCAGCCAAGTCCTCCTAGTAACATACTGAGCCAAGGTCTCCAGGGCTGGGACGGCTGAAGGTGTTGGACGAGGACATGCTCTGTTTCTCGCCTTGGCTCAGTGTCCTCTTGCGTTCCCGGACGAGGGCCTTCTGGTGACGCTTCATCCTCTCCAGCTGCTCCTCAGCGCTCATCTTGCCCCTCAGGTGGTCTCCAGAATACAGTCGTTCCAAGGCACTCTTGGGTCTCTGGGAAGGAGGACACACAATCTCAGTGGCTGGGCCCAAACACACAAGGACTCAGACTGCCAGTCTTAACTTCTTACCACTGCAGCCTCTTCAACATTTTCACAGAGAATAATCTCAGGGCTGGGAGACACCTCAGAGGTTATATAACCCAATGCAGCAAGCACTGTGCTAGGTGTTGGGGATACAAACTAAAATTTTAAAGGATAGTCCTTGCCCTCATGGACTATGGAATGGAAGCCCATTCCAGTAGGGGAAAAGAACACATCAACAAAACAAGTAGACATATAATTATTTGAGGAGGAGGAAGCAAATACTAATACTAGAGGAAATGAGGAAAGTCTTCCTCTAGGTGTAGGTACATGAGCTAGGCCTTGAACCAGAGGAGAGGAAAGAGCATGCCTAGGCATGGCAGACAGCTTGGGCAAAAGCATGGAGGGAGGCTGAGATTAGGAAGAAATAGGGAAGCCAGTTTGGGTGTAATATGGAATGTGGGAAAGGGAGGAATATGGCTGAGCCAGGCTGTGAAGGGCATGGAAGCCAGGAGAATGGCACAGTCAGACTTGCATTATAGGAAGTTTATTTCAGCAGCTGTGTGGAGAATGGTTTGGTCTCATTTGTTCCCAAGCAGGGAACCTTCTACATCATGATGCAATAGGAAGAATGAGAGCTATGGAGTCAGCTGTCCTGGGTTTTAATCCTGCTTCTACCATTAGGAAATCACTGCACTTCTCTGGCCCTCTGCTCCTTCCTCTATGCGATAAGGGGGCTGGACAAAATGAGATGACCTCTGAGGTCCCTTCCTGCCCTAACTCAGAGATCCTATGGACTTCAACAGCTGGTCCAGACAGCCTCTCTTTGTGTAAAGGTTTCCACTGAGGGACTCTCAAATATGCAAAGGACCTGTGATGTCCTTAGCAAGAGGGAAGCCTCCCTACCAGCTCAGAATACAACTAGACAATGACTCCAGAGTTAAGTCCTGGGAAATTGTCTGAAGTTGAAAGAGGGTAAGGGACATGTCCAGGGTCACATAGCTAGTCGGTGTCTGAGCCAGGATTTGAATACAGATCTTACTCCAAGCCCTGCATCCTTAGGCATCCTCTGACTCTTAATAATTACAACATTTTCCCTTAAATCAAGTTAAAATCTGCTTCTGCAATCTACCTACCCAAAGGGCTTCTAATTTTGCCCTCTGAGGCCATAAATATAATCCCTCTCTTATTTGCCAGACAGCTTTCAGATCTTGGAAGACAGTGAATAAGGCCTCCTGAAATCTTCGCTCCTCCAGGTTAGGCATCCTCAGTTCCTTCAATCGGTCCTCCTATGTATGACATGGTTTCTAGTTCCTTCACCATCCCTGTAACTAGGCTTGTCAACGCCCCCCTTCTAAGCACATAACATCTAGAACTGAACACAATACTGTGGAGGATAGTGAGGCTACAGCCCCTCCCTCCCCTTGTCCTGGCCAAGACAGCCTGGGATCCCATTAATTGCTCCTGTTGCTGGTATGTCACTGACTTATACTAAAACCTTCAAGGGCAGCTATGGGGAGCAGTGGTCAGAGTGCCAGGCCTGGAGTCAGGAAGACCTGAGTCAGGAAAACTCATCTTCCTGAGTTTAAATCCAGCCTCAGACACTTGCTAGCTGTGTGACCCTGGGCCAGGCACTTAACCCTGTTTGCCTCAGTTTCCTCATCTGTAAAATACGTGGAGAAGGAAATGGCAAACCATTCCAGTGTCTTTGCCAAGAAAACCCCAAATGGGGTCATGGAGAGTCACACACGACTAAAAATTGACTAAAAAAAAACGACTTAACTGAACTGACTCTCAAAATACCATCATCGGTGCGGATGATGAAGCCCCACAATTCATAAGTCCCAGCCCTAGGGAGATTTCCACTAAATTTACAGTGATTTTTAACCTAAAGTCTACATTGTGATACCTCTATTTTAATTGGTTTAATTGGTTTCTTTTGTAATGCTATGTATTTGATTTCATACATTTAAAAACATTATTCTGAGAAGAGGTTCATAGGTTTCACCAGACACTGACAATAAAAAAGGTTAAGAACAACGGAATCAGACTTTGTCAGATGGGAAAGGAATATGGTTGGGCCACATAGGCAGGTAAGGGCCTCCTTGCAGTTCTTTCATTTACAGACCATAGAGCTAGGCAGGATGGTGAAGGAGTTAGCTATTCTGCAGATCCACACTTACTGTGGGACTCTGGGAAAGTCAGTAACTCTCAGGGCCTCAGGAAACTCTTTAAGACAGTTAGACAATTAGTTAAATTAAGGTTTAAGATAATTAGTTTTTAAAAAGGCTTTGTTAAATGCTATTATGTGCCAGGCACTGTACACTGGAGATACAAAGGGAGAGAAAATCAGTGCCTGCCTTCAAGGTGCTTAGCTTCGAATGGGACAGATAACATGAAAATGACTAAAGATAGAAGGAAGGCGATCTTAAAGGAGAAGAGATTAGCAGCTGGGGAGAACAGGAGAGGCTTGCAGAAGGTGAGATTTAAGCTGAGTGTTGAAGGAAGCCTGAGAAACTAAGGAGGGGGCAAAGTATTCTGGGCAACAGTAAGGTAAAGAATTAAACTATAAACAGTGTTGGTGGAGGAAGGCTTCTTATCTGGAGATCTCTACAGCAATTAAATCCTAAGTCCTGCCTTGCCCCGCCCTCGCCCAAATGTAGATGTTGCAGTACTTTTGGGAAGCACAGACTTGGGCAACCTGGCCTCCAGCCTGGGCCGGGCAAGTAGGGTCATCTGGAAACTTTCATGCCCCTTCTCCCCAACTCCCTACCCCAAGTTCAAATGAACCTTGTCTGCTCTAATCCCTACTCATGAGTGACTGAAGAGTCTTGGCTCCCAGGAAGTGCTTGGAAGGATGGGGGATTTTAGCACTGGGAAGCACAATGACTTTGTCAGTAGACCTGGGTTTGAATCCCGACTATCAATTAACTACCTATGTATCCTTGGGCACCTTTCTTTACCTTTCTCAGTTTCTTCATCTGTAAAAAAAAAAAAAATGGCAGGTCAACTAGATTGCCTTGGAGGTTCCTTCCAGCTTTAGTTGTATGATTTTGTGATTTTTTTTTAAAAAAAATTTAATTTCAAAAGGCCTTCTAGCTGTTCTTTTTCTCCCCCTTTGTATCTGTCACTGCTCCCCAATTAATCTTCTGCTCTTAAGAAGTTACTTTTCCTGCCTCCAGGGAGGATCCTATCTAGCCCATCTTAGATTACTGATCCCAGGAAAGAGGGTTTAGAAGACGGTTCTGCCAAAAGAAACGTGATTAGAGCTCAGGACAGGGAGGGTGGAAGCCCAGACAGGGCCACCAGCAAGTTTCTAACCACAGCACGGAAAGCCTGGGCCATCCAGCAGAGGTTACCTTTGAGCCATCTGCATTTAATCCCCTCCTGAGTGTAACGTAGGAAGGAATGGTAGATGATTGCTGGAGCCTGGACGTGGAGCCGGAAAAACCTTTGCAAAAGAAGGAGAAAAAGAAATGGGCTTGGATGCCCTGGCAAAGAGCCTTTCTACACAGACAACGTGCCCACCCATGCCCCCTGAGGACCAGGAGCCGAGCCCAGTGCCTCCCCTTCTCTGCTGCCCTGGAGCGGGAGAAGCTGTGGGCGCTCCAGCCAAGGATTCTCCCTCTTTCTCTTCTTCCTCCTCGTATGAAAGCTCTGCACATGTCCAGGAACAACCCCCAAAGCCCTTCCAGCCTGGCATGGTCAGCCATGGAGGGGCCAGAGAGTACAGGCAGCACTGAATAAACACGCCTCAAGAAGAAACACTATGGAGGGACAATAAAGAGACCAGGGCTTTCATGCTAGGCATGTGTCTTTAAGCAAGTCACTTTCCTTCTCTTTGGGACTCAGTTTCTCCCTCAGGGCAAGAGGCAGAATACTGCTCAGTAAGGGGATCCACCCAGCCTCTCCAGCCACACACAGTTCAAAGGGCCCCAAATGTTCTGCATGACTTCATACATATAGTCGAGATCAAATCACTTGCCTCTCAAGGAGGGGGGAGGAAGAGAATTTGGAGCTAAAAATTATTTCAGCGATTGTTAAAAATTGTTTTACATGTAATTGGGAAATATTTAAATACACACACACAGACACACGCACACATGCACGTCACAAAGGGCTCCAGTTAAGGATGCTCCAAGGCCATGGACTCATAGACTTATGAGTTGGAGGGGACCTTGGTGGTCATCTATACCAGCTCTGTAATTTTAGAGAGGAGGAAATTAATAAATAAGCATTTAAGTGCCTACTATGTGTTTCTAGCTAGGTGCTTGAAACTCTAACTCAGAGAGGTTAGAGGACTGGCTAAATGAAGAGTAGAGCAAAGATTTAAAACCTGGACCTCTATCTCCAAAGCCAGCACTCCAGATGTGCATAAATAGCTCAGAGATTCTTTACTGGACTAGACTGGGAGGCAGTGCCTAGGACACCCACTGCCAAACCAGTTTTCCCCATGGCAGGGGGCGGGGGTGGGGGGGAAGAGCCTTGCCTGGCACCCTTCATGAGCCTCACACTGATGAAGGAGAGGGCATCTCCCCCAGGTCCCAGCCTGGGCTCCACCCTATGGCTTTTATCAAGCTCCATTCTCAGGAGCACTCAGTGAACAGCCTGGGGGCGGGGGTGACTCTAAGGGCAAAGATCCCTGAAACCTATATGGGGCTTTGGGTTAGAAGAAGGACTCTGATTTCTGAAGCCCTCAGCCATATTCTATCACCCCCAGAAGGCTGATGTCTTAGGAGACAGCTTCTTTCACTCCCCAGACAGAGCCGGAGCCTGGAGCTGACAGTCTGAGGTCCAGACCCCATTTAATAAGGTTGGTTGCAGACCCGTCATTGTTGGTCCCAAAGGATACGCATACACACACCTTCCCCCAAGGGAAATGGGGCTCGATCCAATAAGCATGCATTAAATGCCTAGCAAAAGGTGGTAGCTACACAGGGCCATGTATAGAGTGCTGTGCCTGGGGTTTAGAAGACATGAGTTCAAATTCTCTCACATACTTAATGCCTATGGGACTCTGGACAAATCATTTAATCTGTCTCAGCTTAGGCTTGCCCATCTGAAAATGGGAATAATGATGGCACGTGCCTCGCAGGGTAGTTATGGGGATCAAGTGGGATAATCTTTATAAACGCCCTGCAAACCTTCTATTTTGATGCGATGCTAATTATTATCACTATTAAAAGGATGAAGCTTAGCTCTCCTCTCCACCGCCAGCTAGGGCCCCACCTTACCTCTCCCAGGTAGTGTCTGGTAGCCACTCTCAGGGCCCACAAATCCAAGGGAGGGCTGGTTCATGTCACCACTGAGGGACGCCAGCTCTGGCTCACTCATATATGAACGTAGCTCAACCTATGGGAAGCAGATGTGGAGCAGATGTGGTGAGGGTTAATACAAAGATCCTAACAAAGGTAACAAGGCCCACAAGGCTCTGATTCAGCCCCCAAAGACTCCACCGTCTGTCTCTTCCTTCCTGGCTCCCAGATTCCAAGCCCCGGACTGTGAGTGGACTGTGACTCTCTCCTAGCCGACTCTCACCTTGGAATCCCCATTCACACACTGCCCCAGCTCCCGGTCTCTCTTCCTCTCATCAGACTGCCGCTTGAGGCCTCTCACGGAGGTGTGGCGGATGATCGTGGCTTCCCGAGGAAGAGGGGGCACGGCTGGAGGTGGGTCCTCAGGGCTGTACTGCTCAGGAAGGGGGGGTCGGGGTGGCGCCTCATCTTCCTGCTCATGAGAATAAAAGTAGAATAATCATTTCATATCCAACACGTGGAAATGAAACGCTAGAAATGGGCTAGGAATATCTTTTTCTCCCCTCTCATTTCAGCAAGCATTTTTTTTCTCCCTTCCACCTTATCCCCTCATTTAAAACAAATTCCCGTGCTGGTCACATCTATTAATGTATATCCATTCTACCCCCTGAGTCCACCCCCTCTCTTTCGGGAGGCAGGCAGATGGGTTCATCATTAATCCTCTGGAATCAAGGATGGTCAATGCATTGGTCAGAGTTCTGAAGACTTTCAAAGTTGTTTGCTTTCTGAACGTGACTGTTATTGTAAACCTTGTTCTCCTGGTTCTTCTCACTTTGCTCTGCATCAGTTCCTACAGATCTTCCCAGCTTTCTCTGAACCTGCCCCCTTTGTCATTTGTTACGGCACAACGGTATTCCATTGCACTCATATACCACAACTGGTTTACAATTTTCATTTAGTTTCCCGTCCTTGGCCACTACAGAAAGAGCTGCTATAAATACTTGGGCTCAGGAATCCTAACAGTATAAAAGAAGGTCATAGGGGGGATATTGTCATCAAAGTAGAAAAGCATCAATACTCTGCCTTTGCTCACCCCCATTCATGCCAGGCCTGTAATATTTTATGCCAGGAGACTCTTGAAGGTGTTTGCCTTTGGGGGCCCAACCCCTCCCTGGTGAGGCAGTAGGGTAGAGTATTACAGACAAGAAAACCCAAGAATCATCGAAGGTAAGTGGCTTAAACTCAGGACACACAATGAGCTAGCAGCAGCCCCAGGACTGAGAGCCAAGCCCAGCAGACACTTGGTCCTCTGCTCTCAGCATCCCACAATGAACAATGCCTTATTCCTCTTGTGGTAACTTCCCTAGGGTAGGGAATAGACTGGTAAATCATTCCCACGTATTAACAAGCTTAGAATACCACGGAGCCCGCTGTATAAAAGATTTTTGGCCAACAGCATAGGTCTTATGGGACATGGGCTCCCTGTTATTCCATGAACAGCAAATCTTTTAACCAGCTTTGGTACAATGTGCAGACCAGGGGATGGATAAAAGGTCTCTGGGTCTTTGCAGGGCCCTGGTCTTTCCCTCTGCTCTGTGTGTAGCTACAAACTCTTCTGTGCTCCAATGTCTGTGGGCTGAACCTCCAGAACTCATTTGTGACTCACAGCACTCACACACTGGGCATCCCACATCGTCTGCTATGAATGTGCCTGTTTTTCCTACAAAGTCCCATCTGTGGTATTTGATGAGGGCTGTGGTTTCTTGATATATCAATGGAGCATCACTTGGCTGCCACGAAGGTGGGAGGGCTCTTCCTAATTCCCTGCATCATCCTCCCTAGTCTTACTTTTCTTTCTCCTTTGATTGGGTTCTGCCTAGTTCAGCACAGGGATGTGGAGGTCCCCTTTGCGTCACTCCTTCAATACCAGCACATTTTTTGAATTTGTGAAATTAGACCCTGCACTGAAATGACTGGTTCCTCTCCCTTCCAATCCCCCTCTGGACTACGATTTAAGTGAAGAGTTCTTGAGAAGATTTTGTCATCAGTGGCACAGTGTCTGGAAAGATGCCACATATCCTGGGGGCACTCTGAGGACTGTCCAATGATACAGCCCTATTGGTCATATACTGGCAACAGATTCAGGCCTTTTTCAGCATGGTGTTAACTTTGATCTGTTTCCAGGCCAGGTTAATTACTGTGTCATACAAATCCCTGGGCTCTGATCCCACATGGGTTCTATGTTCCAGGCCCCCATTCTGGAGGTACCTCACCTTGGCCACATGTTGAGCTCAACCCTGAGTGGGGAGAGCACCTCTATAGTCAGTGAGGCCAAAATCATCCCCATGGACAAAAGAGATAATTATTTCATGCTATTTTTATGGTTGTCTGTGACTTCACAGATGATTCAATGGTTAATGCAGAGATATATACATCATTAAGTAGGCTAGAAGACCTTGCCAATAATGAGTTGGGCATGAGAAGTGTCCTAAGAGATATCATAAAGAGTGGAAATGGATTTGGGGTTAAAAGACCTGCATATGTGTGCGTGTGTGTGTTGGATTTAGGGTCAAAAGACCTGGGTTCAAATTCTGACTTTCACTTAATACTTGTGTGATCTTGGGCTAATTATTTAAACCTCTCTGAGGTTTATCTATAAGGTGGGAGAGGGGATGAACAAGGTGGCCTTTGAAGCTCCTTCTAGCTCCCTATCTATGACTCTATGACTCTCTGACAAGCAGAATCAGAAAAGGAGATGGACCAGTCCTGTAATGAAATCAAAGGCCAGCTCAAATGGTCCTATATTGACCCCTCAAAATATTAAAAGGAGAATAGGAAAGGCTGTGGGACACTGGGTGGGTCCTCTGTGGAAGACTGATGAGAAGACAATGGAGAAGAATCCTAGGGGATGAGAAGGTGCTGAGGAGGTTGCAATCTTTCCAATGGAGGAAGTAGGCTCATTGAGAAGATCCTTGACCCATCACTTAGATTGTTAAGTGAAGTAGGCCATTTATCATTGATTGCCTCCCAGTCAGCTGGAATTTCTACTTCTGATCCATGTCTCACATTTCTAAACATAGTTTTATTTGGAGAGGGTAGAAGTGGCCAGCAGCTGAGTAGCAGAGGTATATAAGATAAGGCAGCTCAGTACCCGGAATATAGTAGGCATTTAATAAATGTCCACTGAAGAGCAAGCTTGGCCCCAAAGAGAGCTATAAGAAGACACCTTCTCCATTCCTTTACAGAGAGAGAAGGGTATGGGCCATTAAATATAATGTCAGATCTTGTATTGGATCACTTTTGGTGAATTTTTTCCCCTCCACTTTCTCTTTTTCATTTTAAAAAAAGAAATTCTTTGGGAAGTGGGGGGAGGAACACAGGGGAATTTCTAGATAACATAAAAACAAAAGACATTGCCAGGTGCCATGATGGCCTGTGACTTGTAATCTCTGCTGCTGGGGATACTGATGCTTAGCACAGCATGTACAAATGGTCACTTCCCCTGACTGCTCTCTGGTTCTTTATGTTGGATCAATTTCCTCCTGTGCCAATTTAGGCCCATTTTCTCCTTTTAAGTCCTCTGTAAAGATGGTGGACAAAAGCGTCAGAAAGGGAAGTGGAATCTGTAACCAGCACTTGACTCCCTAATACGCTGATCCTATCCTTCTTACTTCTTGTCTTGCCAGGAAGGAAGCAGGTTCCCACACGGTCACATCCAACTGCACTTGCAGCACAGTTTGGCAAATGGTGACCGCCTTATTTTAGGGGAGGGACGTGGATTTCCCAGACAAGGAGCAGTAGCTGTTTGCTCTGCTCCTGGTCAGCCATACTCACAGCCTTTGGCGTCAGCTTTGTAGGGGACTGGACGGGAGAGGTCACTTTTCTCAGCTGTAGTGGATGGGTTCTATAGGGCACATATGTTTGCAGCTGTGGAAAGAGGCGAACCTCCAGGGGCGTCTTTGCAGGGCTGGTCCATTGAGGGCTGCTTGGAGGGCTAGTCTGAGGAGGGAGTCGTTTGCTCTCCGAAGTGCTGAGAGACTTGAGGACTGAAGGCACAGGCGTGTGGAGAAACAAAGGCACTGTTTTTCTTTCTAAGGGACAAAGGGACAGACTGTGAAATAAAGGGCAAGGTTTCTCTTCCCAAATGTCAACCTTCAGCTGCCTATGACTCACTACCAGTGTGTGGTCGACATTGCTGGCTAGCAGTCATCCCACACCTCTGAGAGTGCTGGCTCTCCCCGCCCCCCATCCCATCCCAGACAGACCCATTCCTCAGCAGGCCAGAAGGGGCACTTTCCTCCCACCTGGATTCTTGAAGGACTCCACTAAGATCTTGAAGTTTGCTTTATTTGCACTCAGGCCAGCAGTGACATCTTCAATCCTCCAAAGATCCTTCTGTATCTGAGATCTCTCCTGCAGATGAAACGAAACGCTTGATTTTCCTCCACGAGTTCTGACTTTTCAATACTACTTAGGCACCCACATGCAAACCCAGAAGGTACAGTGGATACAGCACTAGAACTGGAGTCAGGAAGACCCAAGTTCAAATATGACCTCAGAAACTTTACTAGCTATTTGACCCTGGGCAAGTTAATGAGCCTTTCTCAGACTCAATTTCCTCATCTGTAAAAGGAAAGGGAATAAGCATTTACACAGTGCCTACTATGCGTCAGACACTGTGCTGAGTACTTTTTACAAATACCATCTCATTTAGTCTTCACAGCTCTGTGAGGTAGGTTATTACTGCTATTTTAGAGTTGAGAAAACTGAGGCAAACAGAGGTTAAGTGACTTGCCCAGGATTGCACAGCTAGTACATGTCTGAGGCCAGAAATGATTTTAGGTCTTCTTGACTCTATGCGTGGAGTACCATCCATTGTGCCACTGGTACCTCTGGTGGTGATAGATGGGGGTGTGTGCGTGTGTAGAGAGAGACAGAGAGACAGAGAGAGAGGAGACAGAGTAAGAAAGAGAAGAGGGGAAAAAAGAGGAGAGAGGAAGAGAGCGAGAGAGAGGGAAAAAGAGAGAGAGTGAGAGGGAGGGGGGGGGGAGGGAGGGAGAGAGGGAGAGAGAGAGAGAGGAAAGTGTGAGCGCTATGTATATAAATGTGCATATAGGTCTTCCTGAACCCTGGGTTGGCCCGGGGCAGTGACTATGGTCAAAGTGGACAGAGGTTTCCAGAGGAAAGCAGCTTCTGAAGGAAAAAGCTCTGTATCTGGGGAGGATAACTAACTGGTGGTAGGCTTCGTTGGTCGGTCACCTGAGGCAGAAAGAAGGATCGTCGACTCTGCCTCTGTAAAGTTTGTTTCAGCTGACTGACATCATTCTCCAGCTTCAGGTATTCATTCCAGGCATTTTCCATTTCCTGGTGGCAAAAGGAAACATGGTCAGCTCTTGCCAGGACACACCCTGGGCCCAGCAGAACCTGTGGGTTACATCTAGACCCGTTTCAAAGGAGGGAGGAGAACCTGTTCCAGGAGGCATCTGTTTTTATCAGATGAAACCCTGACTAGGTCAAAGATCAGTTCTCTGTTGCTCTTGGATTCAGTCATTCAATAAAAATTTTTAAGCAATGACTATGCACCAGATACTCTGCCAGGTACTGGGGATACACAGATAAAATACATTACACAGTTATATTACATTGAAGGGGGAGGAGAAAACACATACTGAGAAAAGTAAATACAAAATATAGATGAAGTCATTTCGGGGGAGGGGGGCAGGAAGGAGGGTGTGACCACCTGGATGGGCTTCAGGTAGAAAGTAGCCCTTGAACTGAGCTTTGAAGGAAACAGGGTTCTGTGGTCTATGGGAGAAGGGAGGGCATTCCAGGCCCAGGAGACAGCCTGGAGGTAAGAGATGGAATGTGTGTGTGTGTGTGTGTGTGTGTGTGTGTGTGTGTGTGTGTGTGTGTGTGTGTGTGTAGAGGATAGGAATGTGGAACAAGCCTAGAAAGGTCTTCTAGGCAGATCCTAGGACCTCATCCTGTATTCCACAGTCTCCCATTCCACAGTTGCCACACCTCCCTTCTTCCTAAGCTCCCCTATTTCCTCCTGAGAGCAGAGGTGGATGGGTGTGGGAAGATAAGAGAAGAATCAAGTTACACCTTATCTACATAACAAGGGAAAATAATAATCAGAGTGCTAACAAAATTACATTTTCACTGTTTAAATACTATATATAGGAGAGTACTTAAGTACTTTATGATACAGTACTTTTAAGTACCGTATATACTAATATATAAGTACTATATAGTACTCATACATATAAATACTACATAGAACATATACAGTACTGTATATCATACTTACATACTACAGTATATATAAGTGCCTATACATACATTCACATATACACACACCCCGAAAAGTACTAAATCCAAATAGTTTAAAAACCCAGCTAGCTATCCCCCATCCTCCAGCCCCACATCCCCTACCAAGTGGTCTCTAAGCAAAAATGCCCCTTCCATTAGCTATGATAAAGTCATCACAACTGCAGGCTTCTCCTTTAATGTTTCCCCTCAGGAAATTAGGAGTTTCCCCTTCCTGAAAACAACATCCCCCCAGCCATAATTAAAATTTTTTTGCACTAAAGGCTGGTGTCATAAACCACACCCAGGGTAAACAGCACCAAAAGTGCCCTGGGCTGTAAGGAAAGGGGTGGAATACCGTCTTCTTGTTGGGAGCCTGAGACTTTATGGAACCAGCATGACGCTGCTGCTGCTGGGGAAGCCACCATCGAGTTGGGATGGGAAAGAGCTCATCCAGTACCATAGAACCCTAAATGCTATCAACCTCCTCTAAATTCAATGCCCTAGGACAAACCCCCAGTTTCCCTGCCCTAGTCATGGCTCTCATACCCTCTGCCCTGGGATAGAAACTGCCCTTTACAGCCAAAGAGCTAATTCAAAAACATCACACCACAGTCATGGCTGACTGTGCCTCCACACTTCCCATCTGCTCACAAATTCAGTCACTATTTTATACGACCCCCATCTCCCCCCTCCCCCCACCATTCTAAGGTGTTGGTGCAGGAAGGAATTGTAGATGATATCTCAACAGCAAAAGCACCCCCAAATCCCCCTCCATACACACACCCTTCATGGATGCACAAACTCCAGTTTGTAGACTACAGAGCCTGGGACTCTCTTTCTTTTGGGCATTCCACAGGCCCACATGGGTGCCACTGCAGTATAGTGGTCAGGCAAAGAAAAGAGGAAGACCAACCTCGCCCAGCGGGAATGAAGTGCCATCAACTCAAGTGAATTTGGAGGATTCCCAGGTAATGGAGGGACAGTCCTCACCTTCTCATACACAGCTGTGACCCTTGTGGTGGGAGACCTCTAACTGCTCCCCATAACTCTCAAATATCAGAGTCCTTTGTTATAGGCAGAAAGGGCCTGAATTTAAAAAACTCATTTTAAAAGACAGAAGAGAAATATTTGCATTCCCTGCTTCAGTGCCTTGCAGAGAGTATATACTTAATAAATATATATTCAAATGAATTCCTTGAGTTACTTTCACATGTAAAATTAGGTGCTATACTGAAACACAAAATCCCCAGGTGTACTGTGTGCCCTGGGCCCTCCAACCCCCAACCAAGGCTTTAAGCATCCCATTAGTGGCTCTGGGGAATCTTCAAGAAAAGACCAAGGAATAGCCTTGGAAGAAGAGAATGTAATAGGAGAGTTGATGAGACAAAGAGATGAATAGAATTAATGTCACAAGCCCTAAACCCAGTTCCTCCAAAGCAGACACAAGGTAGTTCCCCGGGTCTCTTGAATTCTAGAATGAAGACCTCCAATTGATGTTCTATCAACATGCCTAAGCAGAATTCTCCTGCTCCTTGTGACTTTTGAAAAGCAGTCTCCTTCCCAAGGAACATGAAGTGTGAGCTGTCTATTGGTAGACAGCCCCTGTCCTTGTTCTTCCCCCCCAGTTTCTGCCCCTGCCCCATATTCCCTCCATCCCATACTTACTGTTGAAAGCTTGGATATCTCTGCTCGTATGTGAACGAGGTCCTCTTGCAGCAGCCTTTGCTGGTAAGAAATCTTTTCTGAATGCTGGGGCTGGTCTTTGTACTGCTCCATCTGTCTGTGCAAGACCTCCAGGACTGACTCCAGCTGGTCCTGCCCAAGGGGGAATCAGGTTATTACAGAGACTCAAGTGGTAGAGGTCCTCCAGGCTAACCTCTCCCTCAATCCAAGAATCTCTTAACAGAATGTGTCCATGATCACGTGGACCTCAGGGTCTCTGGCCAGTATGGTGCTGTCTATGGACCTCTGCTCAGAATAATGTTTGATGCCTACATTCACAATGGACAGAGATGCCAAATTTCAGTTACAGGTTAGTGAAAATAAAGAGGTATTTTTTCTCTTATCCAATTTCACAGACCCCAATCCCTCTGAAATCTCTCCAAGGACTCCAGTAAGGCACTCTTGCTCTCCATCACCTCTGACAGTGTTTAGCCAACTTCTGCTAAATACCTCCAGAGATGGAAGAAACAAGGTAACAGACTCACAGGATCATATATAATATCTTTTTCTAAAGGGTAGTAGTAGTAGTAGTAGTAATGATGATGACAAGAACTAGTATTTATATATCATTTTAAGATTTGCAAAGCATTTTACATATGTTACCTTATTTGACACTCATGACCTCATAATTTGAGGTAGGCACTTTTATTATCCCCTTTTTGCAAATGAGAAACTGAGATTGAGAGAAGGTAAGGAATTTGCAGGAGGCTGGATTCAAAGTCAGGTCTCTTGATTCCAAGTTCTATGCTCTACCCACCATACCCCCTAGGTGCTTCAAAAAAACCACCTGTCTTTTGACTGGAAACTATAAGTTACACAATAAGTCCACTGATTTCTTTCTCCAACCTCTTACCAAGTAGCAGAGGTGACCCCATAATCTCAAAGGGCCTGCCAGTGAAGCACAAACTCTGGGAGGTTCCACCATACTGGGACCCAAGTAATCCACCAGCCTCAGTCTCCCCAGGAGCAGGGAGTCAGGGCGAGCTTAAGGTCATCTCCTTAGAGAAGACTTCTAGCAGGCCCACAGGAAAACTTGAGGAGGTCACCCTCTCAATCTGTACAAGCCATCCAATAAATCTCTCAGGAAGACCATTCCTTGTCACTCCTGGCGATAAGGTTTAAAGACACCCTGCTCAGATTTTCGTTTCAGGAAAAATGAGACAAAAACAACAGAATGTCCACTTTCCTTCCTCTTACTGTTTAAAAAAAATAGATAAACATACATTTATATATAAACGCAAACACACACACACATCTTAAAGTCTTAATTACTTTGCTTTCCTTGAGGGCTCTTATCTTGTCTTCTAAGTCCTGCAGGACCCTGTCTTGTTCACATAGGATGCTTAATTTTACCTACAAATAAAGATCAGATATGAAATGAAATTAAAAGCTGGTTTATGATGCCTACTGTCCCATCAAATCTGCCCTAATGCCTCACCCTGGCCCTGAGATGACCTTGGGTTTATTTCTCAAAGGCTCAGTAGGACTTGACACACTGGAAAAGGGCTGAGTGTGGGCTGGTGATGACCATCATGGGAGCACTAGGCCAGCTAAGTCTGGTTACCAGGGGACTAATTTTTATAGCTTCAGGAATTCCTAAAGAACTGTCTGTTAAGGTGTGAAGGGTGTGGAATAACACATCCTTGAAGGAATGAAACCCAGGACCCTTCAGACCTCACAATGACTTTCCCAGTCTTTCAGTCAGTCTTGAGGAGTTGGGGTGAGGACAAATGGAAGGAGGAGACAAGGGGGAAAGGTGGTCAGTGACTCACATCAATATCACTCTCAGCTACTTTCACAGGCTTCAGAACTCTGTCCTTCAGAGTGTCACGGGTCATCTACAAAGGAAGCAATTTAAAGATAAGTTAGGAAAAGAGGCCAGTGAAGGCCAAGCCCATGAGAGCAGGCATGCTATGTTTGCCTCAGCAGTTTAGAGAGGGAAAATTCATTATCTGTGAAAGTATCAGGAGGTGGGGGGGAAGGGGAAAAGACACAGAGGAGAGAAACTGAGTGCTTCAGGCCAAGGAGAGCCCAGTTCACCTCTGCAAAAAGAAGAAACATTGTGCCTGATCAAGATTGTATTAGTAGTTTCTGATAGCTTAAACAGAAGAAAAGATACCACCATCTCAAATAACTGAGTTCTCCATCACAACTATTATACATAAACATATTACATGTTAATGTTATACTGTAATATGTACACATTATGTAGGTATACATTATATTAGTAGAATATAGTGTTGTGTTATATTATATCTACATATGTTATATATTAATATAAACTATTGCTCCCATAACACACCTTACCAGATTTTTATATACTACTGACTTGGTTACATTTGTAAATAGTATATACAGTACTGATTTGGTTACATTGTAAATAGTATATACTACTGACTTGGTTACATGGTAAATATCATATACTACTGACTTGGTTACATTTGTAAATAGTATATACAGTACTGATTTGGTTACATTGTAAATAGTATATACTACTGACTTGGTTACATTGTAAATATCATATACTACTGACTTGGTTACATTTGTAAATAGTATATACAGTACTGATTTGGTTACATTGTAAATAGTATATACTACTGACTTGGTTACATTTGTAAATAGTACATACTACTGACTTGGTTACATTGTATACATAGTATATACTATAGTATATAAAAATCTGGTAAGATGTGTTATGGCAGCAATAGTTTAACCCTTCCCTTCCATGTAAGTTAGGATAATTTTTCCTTAAATGATACTGGGGCAGGAGGCTAGGTGATGCAGTGGATAGAACACTGGCCCTGGAGTTAGTAGGACCTGAGTTCGAAGCCAATCTCAGACACCAGTTGTGTGACCCTGGGCAAGTCACTTAACTCCAACTGCCATCAAAAAAAAAAAAGATACTGAGACCATCCTCAAGTGTTGGTTGGCCCAAGAGACTAAAGGTTCAGATGGCTGATATCACCCCCTGATTGTCTGAATGCAAAGCAGTCACAGAGGGCTCCAGAGGATGCTCTGATGTTTAGCTGGTGGATCAGAATGGACAGCTCAGGCAAGGGAGATCAACCTGTACTGAGTGCCCATTCTTATGGAATGGCCTCCTCCTACGGAGAAATAAACCTCTTTTTGTTAAGTTCTGATGACCTACAAGTACTTTGAAGCTAAACTACCAGGAGACTGGCCTGAATCAGGCCCAGTCTAGGACAACTGGCATAGTGCTGCAGGATGGTAACACGACAGCAAGCTGAAGTAGGGTAGGCCACTGTGTTGTTTTCCATATTTGTACCCCCACTCTTAGCACAATGCCTTCTTTGTTTGCTGTACATGGTTAATAAATGTTTATTTAGGCAGTGTTATATAGTGCAGAGTACCAGACCTGGGTTCAAATCTCTCCTCCCAGCACATACTATCTGTGAGACCCTGGATAACTGAATTGTGAAACTACGATGAGTTTCTTCATTTATGAAACAAGCATAATGATGATAATGATTAATAGTAATACTTTCATTATCTGCCTCATGGGCTTATGGGGAGGAAAGTGCTTTAAGAACAAAGTATTTGATAAAAATGCACTATTACTCTTATTACTGCTACTGGCCATAATACTAATACTTCTCACCCAAGGAAGGTACCTGGGGGAGCACCAGAGAGACTACCTTCCAAGTATTCTAAGGACTCATCTGAAGCCAACCCAGCCAACAGTGAGGTCTGCTCATCAGGCTGATTGCCCAAGAAGAATGACTTCCCTTAAGGACTAGACCAGGCACCAGAGAGTAGCATGTGACTGAGATATCTGACAACCTTCCCTACTGGCCACTGGACATAGGGCTGATCACAGAAATGTGACTCGATTACTTTCTACCTGACCCACATCTCAATGAGCAAGCACCAGATTTCAAATTTAACTTGCTGAGGATCAAAGGATTTAGATGACCTAAATCCTTGTTTTGTTTTGTTTATTTTTTTGGAGGAGGGAAGGCAGGGCAATTGGAGTTAAGTGACTTGCCCAAGGTCACACAGCTAGTAAGTGCATCAAGTGTCTGAGGCTGGATTTGAACTCAGGTCCTCCTGACTCCAGGGCTATAAATCCTTTTTTTTTTTTACAGATGAAGAAAATGGAGCCCAGAGAGAGAAAAAGGCCTGCCTTTTGGCATCTGTTTCATAGAATAACAAGAATAATGATAGCAATCAACACAATTAGTATCTATCTGTGTGTGTGTGTGCATGCGTGTGTGTGTGTGTGTGTGTATGTGTACACACTATATACTAGATAGTACTTGAGATACAACAACCTCAGAAATCATTTATTCTACTATTGTGTTAGAAGAAATGAAGAACAGGAGGATTTCAGAAAAACCTAGACTTATGTAAACTGATACAAAGTGAATTGAGCAGAACCAGGAGAACATTGCACACAGTAACAGATGACAAATAGCAGAGGTGAGATTTGAACAGAGGTCTCCAGACTCTAAATTCAATGCTTTTCCTTCATTACTTCATTTCCCAGGACCACAGGACCCTAGATTTTGAGCTTGAAAGGACATTAGATGCCATTGCGGACAACCTCCTCATTTTATAGATGAAGGAACTTAGGTTAAGAGAGGCTAAGTGACTTGCCCAGAGTCACACAGCAAGTAAGTATCTGAGGCAGGATTCGAACTCACATCCTTCCAACTCCCAGCCTAGAACTCTTCTCAACTGCATCAGCTGGCTATATGGCCGGGGACAGTTCTACATTGAAGCAACAATCTCCTAGAGACAAAGACAATTCCCAGAAAACTCAAATATTATTCAAGATTGTCACCACTCCTATGGAGCAGGTAATTTATCAATGCAAACAAAGTCTATCCTGCAAACAGTGAATTCTCAAACTCTAGGCACTGTCCAAAGCATAACCGGTCAGACCATTTATTCAGCCACAGTCAGGTATAGGAAAAGTCAAGTCCCCAGGGATGATGGAACTCCAGACAATGCTTCTCCAAAGAATGCACCTCACAATGTGATGCTCTCCTGCATTTCACTCTGAAGGTCTTGCTGTGGACGCCACCATCTGATGCCCTGATGGAGAAAGCCAGATGGTGGACAGCAAAGCACCTGGGCACACCTAGGGCCATTACTCACTGGTCCCTCTTTGGGCTTTAGTTTCATAGAATCACAGAATTTCAAAAGATTAACAACAGAGATAAACAAAAGCAATTGACACAGATAGTACCTATCTCTTTATATTATCTACGTGTACATATACACTATATGTTAGGTAGTACTTGAGACACAACAACCTCAGAAATCATTTATTCCGATTCATGCCTGAACTGGAATCTTCTTTAAAACATCCCCAAATTATCATCCAGTTTTCACTTGAAGACTTCCAGAGATAGGAACTTTCTATTTTCTGAAGCAGCCTATACAATTCTGATTGTAAGGATGTCTTTCCTTATGCTGAGTTAAAATATAATGTCTATAACACTCACTAACACATCTTTTAAATTAAAAGTTTATTATTATTTTTGTTTATTTTGGCAGACTGGGTCTCCCTATCTCTCCTAGGCTGGAAGTTCAGTGGCCACTCATGGGCCCAATCCCAATAATAATCAACATAGAAGACTTAACCCATCTCATTTTTCCAATGATCCTTAAGTGGCCTGGCCCCCTTCGCCCCCACCAACCCTCCCACACTTCTGGGGCCTCACAACACTGGTGCCAGCCTTAGTGAAGAAACCCAATGGGGCATTAGCCCTATTCTGGCATTTAAACAATTCACCAGCCTCAACCTCTCCCAGAAGCAGGGATTACAGGCACACCTATCACAGTGCCTAACATACAGTAGGTACTTCATAAATGCTCACTGACTGTCTCCCAACATAATGCATGCTCTTTGAGGGCAGGGACTGTTTCATTTGATTTTTTATGTCTCTAGTACCTGGGATAGGTCCTAGCACACAGTGAATACTTAATAAATGCTTGTTAATCAATAGATTATGTTGTCTCTTCCAACAGAACATAAGCTCCTTAAAAGAAAGGACTGTTTCATTCTTATTTTTATCTCTGGGGTCTAGCATTGTGTCTGGCAACTGTCAATCAACAATAAATGCTTGGATTCTATTGGTCAGGTGGCAGCATGGTCACATAAGCAGTCTTCTTCCTTCAAAGCAAAGAAAACATTTGATGGTCTCATGGGCCAGGCAGTCCTGACTATCCTAGGTGCAAAGTTTTGTGGCTGTTGTTTTTTTTAATTTTTTTTTTAAATTTCCTCTGCATTGCATTGCTAAAATACTGCATTGATAAAAATGCAGGACAAGCATCTAAGGGTCACAGGTGTAAGAAGACAAGAAACTGCCAAAGGGCCTTCTCTGCTGGAAGGAGGGGAGAGGTTTTCTCTCCCTAACCCCGTCAAGAGAAATGTTAGGAAAATGTATCTAGGAATAAAAGAATACAGTAAAAATAACCCTCTCTGGTGCGCTACAGCTGGAAAAAGAAGCAACAAATGCCACAGACTCCATCAAACACAAGGATCTGGTATTTCAGAGATCAGCTGTTTGGGAGCCATGAAATATAACTACTGAAGGCTCCAGTGAGTTGTCTGCTGACAACTGAGACTTTGGCAGCACCCTGAATGTGATGGGGGAGGTCGTCAGCACCATGGACAGGCGGCATGTGTTAAAGGTTAAATGGATGTGTCATGGCCTCTTGGGGTGCTTCCAGTCTAACTGGAGCCTACCCAGGATGACGGAAAACTACGGCCATTTTACCTTTTGAGATCATTCCCCATTACAAGAATATTTTAATAAAGCATACAAAAAGAATATTATCAATGACACCATAGTTTAAGAAACTCTTCGCTAATAAAAAAACAAGCTCATCTTTCTTATCAATCATGTTATAATTGTGATTATTTTGTTACAAATATGAAAAGCCAAAGATTTCTGTCAATAAATAGATATGTATGTTATTTTATCTTTATTGCATGTTTAAGATTTGTTATAAAAACTGTAATAGATTCTTAATTTTATTTGAATTAATTACACACTAAGGAAATTGCATAGATTATCTCATGGAAAAGGGTGAGTTTTTTTTAAAGGCAGAAAGTGCTGCTGTTTAAAGTTCAGAAACCACAATGTAAGAGATTAGTGCTATTACTATAATTATTATCTAGCAGTAAATAATGGCTGACTCCCTGGCCGCCCTCCCCTTCAGAAAAGATAAAATATAAACAGAGCAATGGATGATTACTAGGAGGTGAGTGGCAGAGGAGAGACAAGCAATGATCACAAGTTACATTAGGATCCTGGCCACTCTTCAGTGACCGTGACCCAAACAATAGAAAGACATTAGGGAAGTAAGGTGGAAAACATCCCATTCCTACTAAAGACATCTACATTATTCCCATCGACATTCCATTAATGGCTAACATGAACCACACTAGCACTAAACAGAAGAAATAGTAATACTTGAACAGGAAAAAATTTATCTGAGGGTTGGGGACTCTTAGGAAGATGCTACACAAACCACAGTGATTACCTGGGATTACTTAAAATTTATCTTGCATATATCCTGTTTCTACTAGTCTGTTTGCATATTGTATAGCCTTCAGATTATGAGCTTCTTGAGGGCAGGAACTGTTGTTTGCCTTTATTTGTATCATCGATGCTTAGTGTAGGGCTTGCCACATAGAAGGCTCTTAATAAATGCTTATTAACTTGACCCCAGGGCTTTATAGTCACATAGCATTACACTTTATAACTAAAGAATTAGGCAACCACATGGCAAAGGGCCTGGAGATCATGTCCTTCTGAGCAATGAGTGAAGAAAGTGAGGATATTTAACTTGGAGAAGAGAAGACTTGAAGGGTTGGGGCAGGGAAAGAAGAGGTGAAAACTTTCTTCAGGAATTAAAAGGGCTATTATGGAAAAGATGGATTAGACATGTTTTGTTTGGTCCCAGAAGGCAAAACTAAAAGCATAGGAAATTGCAGAGGGGCAGATTTAGGCTCAATATAACAAAAATCTTTCTCATAGTTGGGTGTCCAAGAGTGAAACAATTTTCCTTAAGAGAATTTTCAGCAGAGTCTAGAACAGACGTGTCAAACTCTTGGTCCATAGGCCAAGCTCCCAGTGAGACTCAAACCATATTAAAATGTAATTGGGAGAGGTTTAACAAAATAAATAAAAATACAATGCAACACAGATAATGTTAATTTGTGGTTTTCTAAATCAATATGCTGCCTCCCTTTGTACTTGAGTTTGACCCCATTGGTCTAGAGGAATATTTATTGGGGGTGTTGTAGAAGATTGGATTAGATGGCCTGGAGAGTTGGCCCTTGGACTACTCCCAGTACTGGTTTAATCCTTTCTTAGTGCTCTACAGACCTATTTAAAATCAAACATAATAAATGTAAGAGAGTCTCATGAGGGAGGTGACCAGAATCTATTTACCTGAGAGAGGGGAGACCCTGGGAAAGTCTCAAAGCCATTCAAGTCCACCTATCACCCAGTCAGAGGTCACCCTTATCAGCCTTCCTGAGCTTCCTCAACACTTAAAACCACCCAGGGTCTGAGGATAACTGGAAATAAGTCCCTGGACACCACTAGACAAAAAGATTAATGTTGGACAACACATATGCAAAAATAAAATCCCCATCAATCCTGGACTTTGAAAAAAACCCAGTTGTGTGGTCACCAGGGAAGTTCCACAATCAGTCCTTATCCAAAGGACCCCCAGCTAAAATGGAGGGGAGAGTGGTCCACTTTTTATGGTTGCCATCAACTAAAAAGGAGATGTTTCTGTCAGAGCAGGCAAAGGCTCAGCTTTAATTATTGGAAAGGCCTGGGTCCCAGTTCTGCCTCCAACATATTTTGGCTCTGGGACCATGGGATTAACCTCTCAGTGCCTCTACACAGCTCTCTAATACTGAAAGTTACAGATGGGTCGCTGATCTGCTTTGGATGAAGGGAGTTTCCACCCTGGAAGTTCCCATTCCAAAGCAGTCACGGGTCCCACTTTCAATAGGAATAAAAACAAGAAATCCACCTTTCTTTAAATAAGTTCTATTAAATAGGTAGTGAAAGGACTGTTCGTCCCATTTTATAGATGAGCAAGCTGAGTCTCAGAGACATTAAGTGACTGGACTATGGTTTGTAAGGGTAAGAGCTATATCTCTCCATTTTTTTTTGCCCATGTTGCTTCCAAATAAAAAGGGGAGATAAATCCAAATATGATACAATTCATCCTTCTCTTAGCCTTCAAAGTCTACATGGGCTGGCAGCCTGTAGGCTGGGAAGGACAAGGAGGAGAGTGAGTGAAGTAGGGTCTAAGTCTGCTCACCTTTAGGTCTAGATACTCCAGGTCTTTCTTCAGCTGAAGGTAGGTGTCGTCAGCCTTCAAGGAAGCACAGAGAAAAAAAATCACAATTACACACCAAGGATTTCCTCACACCCTCTACCAAGCAGCAGCAGCAGCAGCAGCGGTGGAGGCAGCAACAGGCCAAGGCTTCTTGGATGGTTCGGCCACACTGCACATTTTAACAAAGAAATGAAAGAGATCCATCACAACAGAAGCAGCACAGGTTGCTCCTGCAGCAAAGCGCTCGAGACATGATCCAATGGGAGATGTCCACGAGTGACCGGGGGGACTGCCACATCTCATTCACCCATTCCCAAAACACAGACGGATATGATGCTGACACCCAGAAGGAGCTCACCCAACAACCCCATTGAGCCAAAACTCTATAGCCGTCAAATACCCCAGGATAGAGCCAGAGAGCCATCTCAGAGAGAGGAAGAGAGTCTACACGTGGCTCATCATTCTGACAAAAGCTAGTGATGAGCTTGGGGCAGAAGTGGATAGCGTGGTGGACTCAGATTCAGCAAGACTGGATTTCAGATCGACCCCTCTTCTGACACTAGCTATGTAACCATAGGCAAGTCACTTGACTTCTATGAGCCTCAGTTTCCTCATCTGTAAAACAGGGGTGAATAATAGCACTAGGGTGATGGTCAGGCTCAAATGAGATAACATCTGCTAAAATGTTCTGCAAATGTGAATGTTCTGGAAGCCACTTCCTATTTACCCGTCTTGAACATCAAAGGCCATGACCTAAGGATGCCTAAACTGAAGGGGTCGGGGGAAGAGCTACCCTAACCTGCCTTGCCTCCCTCCCCTTCCTCCTAAGCTCACCCTCTGTAGACAAACAGAATTCTCCCTGACTTTCCCTTAGCTCGGCTCTGTCACAGCCCCCCTGGTGGCAGTAATGCCGTTTGAACCCTTACTCCCCAGACAGACTAGATGTCTTGGAAGACAGAATAGTAGATCCTGGATTGCCTTGCTCTCATCACCCTACCTCAACTTCAGGTCCTGATCTGAACCATAACCCATGAGTATCTCCCCCATCTACTTCTCTTATGTCCCCCTGTTTCCCCTGGACCCAGTTCACCCCCTGGCCTCTGGATCTGAAGTCATGCCTAAAGACCTCCGGGCTTCTTCTAGTCATCCAGGTTTGCAACCTAAGAGTCACCCATGATGCTTCACTCATACGTCTCCTATGGCCAATGTTACCAAGGCTTGATAATTCTACTTTCTCCACATCTCTCCATCTGTCCCCTTCTTTCCATTTATACTACAAACAACAGTCTGGGTCCTTAGCACCTCTCTCCTGGGCTACTGTAATAGCTCCTAACTAGTGTCCTTGTATCCAGGCCTTCACTTTTCCAACACATCTTTTAGACAGTTGCCAAATGGATATTCCTATAGCACTGGTCTGATGCTGTTATTTCCTTAACTGAATTTCAGTGGCTCGCCATTGCTTCTAGGATAAAATACAAACTCCTCGGCCTGGCATTTAAAGCCTTTCACAATCTAGTTCCAGTCTATTTTCCACACTGATCACACATTACTCCCTCTCAAGTATTCTGTGCTCCAGACAAAACAGCATACTGTTCCCAGTACAAAACATTCCATCTGCTACTACCTTGGTGCTGCTGCACAGGCTTTCTCCCCTCACATCTACCTCTTGGACCCTCTGGCTCTCTTTAAGGTTCAACTCAAGCAACTCCCTCCAACAACTTTTTACTGATTCCCCCAGTTGCTATCACCAAACCCAAATGAGCACAACATAGTAGAAACATCAACGAATATGGAGTTGGAAGACCTAGGCTAAAATCCCACCTCCAACACTCAACAGATGCTAGAGACGGCTCAATGGATACAGCGCTGGAACTACTGTCAGGAATTCCTCAGTTCAAATTCAGCCTGGGCCAGTCACTTAACCTCTGTCTGCCTTGGTTTTCTCATCTGTAAAATGGGGATAATTATAGTACCAACCTCCCAGGATTATTATGAGGACCAAATGAGGTAATATTTGTAAAGAACTCTGAAAACCTTAAAATGTTATTTAAAAAGAACTCTGAAAACCTTAAAATGTTATTTTCTACTACCACTACTAGTACTACTACTACTACTACTACTACTACTACTACTACTACTGCTGCTGCTGCTACTACTGCTCCTACCACTAATACTACTACTATTACCACTAATTGAAATGTCAGGGTTGGGGTATATTTTGGCCGGGGGCGGGGGTGGGGAAGGGGTCTACCCCTCCAATTTCATTGTTGTCAAGAGCTCTCAATGTGGAAATTTCACAGGTGCAGATGGAAAATTCATCTGTAACTTGGTCTCAGGTGGCTGCTGGGGCAGTGAAAGGTTAAATGCCTTGCCCCTGATCACACAGCCAGTATGAGTCAGATATAGGCCTTGACCCAGGCTTGTCCTGACTCCAGGGGCAATCCTCTATGCACTACAGCACTATGGCAGTTGTTATTATTCACAAACTTTTAGGCTGAGGCATAATAGAGGATGACCTACTCGATGGTTTGGGCACATTCTTGTCTGAAGAGCAAAGGGTGGGCTAGCTGCTCCCGGAGGCCCTTGCCCAGGTCCAGGCTTCTAGAATTATCACTCCCCCAAAGCTTCAAGTACCTTGTCCAATGCCCATTCTGCTGCTCAGCATGGAGCCTGGGCTACGGGTCAATAGCTAGACCCAGGAAATCTTCCCCCCCAGACTTATCTGTGGTGCCTCAAATGAATCCCAGTGGCATCTGCAAAAGTTGGCTTTACTCACTGATAGAATTATCAGGAACAGGAAGAACTATCATCCTCTGAATTGAAGAAAAGGTACTTTGATTTCTGATAACTGGTGAAAATAGGCATCTCTCGGCAGCCACAGCAAGGGCGGGTGAGGACGTGAGAGAACTAAATAGGAATCTCAGATTCTACTTTCTTTGCAGTCAGAGACAGCGACCACGTGAGCAGAGGAGAGCAGAGAAGGAACCCACGGGCAAATCGGAGCTATGTTAGCTGTCCTCATGTTGAACAAAGCCCTCCTAAAACACACAAGAACTTGGGAGAAAGCTCAGAAGCCATCTGGGGCCACAGATCAAGGATACGAAGGAGGAGAGAAAATGCTAGATGACACTCCCTCCCAGGGAACAAGAGGGACACACTCAGGGGCTAATGGACCTTTGTCTTATTCAGAGTCTGAGACACTAAGTGGCAACGTCCAAGCTCCCTAGGATGCCTTTCCTGTCCCTGCCCCTTGGCATTAGCTCTGTACCTAGCTGCTGTCTTCCTCCCAGAAACAGCATTCTCCAGTGGTCAGATGAAGGGGTTACCTTTCGATAAGGGTTGGCTGCACTGTTCCACAAAAAAAAAAAAAAAAAAAAGACAGTGGCAGGAGAAGACAAAAGGGGTGCTGTTCACTGGCTGGCTTTTAAAAAAGCAAACCACACCCAAATTTAGCCCTTGTTTAAAAATTTACATCATTCCGCTAAACCAGGTCTCATTAGTTATCTCCCCAAAGTAACTGATTCTTAACCATAACAGGAAAGGAAAGATGAGGCAGCTCAATGGCCTCTGTCCTCATCGCATGATTACTGTGCCTTACTGTGTAAGCCTGTACCGGTGGAAGGATGGGGCTAGCCATCAGGAAACCTAGCCCTGTCGTTTCTCACTATATAACCCTAAGCAACTGACTTCCTTCCCTTCTCTGGTCCTCAGGTACCTCAATGGCCAAATGGCAGAACCAGGCCCTTGCCACCTCAGGCTTTCTATAACTCTATGTATGATTCTGTGAGATGACTTCTCATCCAGATCACACAGACAGAACATGAGCTCTGAAGTCGGAGGATCCAGGTTCAGACCCTTTCATTGCCTATGTGACCTTGCGAAAATGACTTCAATTCTCTAGGCCTCAAAATGAGGAGCTTGGAACATATGTATATGGCCCTTGAGGGTCTTTCCGGTTCTACAGATCTGAACCTATGACCTTTAGAGTTGGGAAATACTTTAAAAAGCATCTAGTCTAATCTGAGAATTCAGAGGATGATGACAGCCTCCTACAACTGATTCCTTTCCTGCCTGGGCACAGGCTGATGAGATACGTGCTAAGAAGCCACTTGAGGTGCCATGGGAATGGAAGCAGGCCACCCCTGAGTAGCCGAGCCCAGGGACTATTAGTCTGTGTGGCACCAGTGTCTCATAATGGCCTCTGCCACCAGGTTTTCTATGAAGGGCCCTGGGGCACTGGTGGCAACAGCAGCCCTCAGGAGCTCGAGGATGTCCCCACATTGACAAGGCTCCTAGCCATTCCATCCAGCTCAGAGAAGCAGCACCCAGCTCCCTCAGCCCCGCATGCAGTCCCCTTCCCCTGTGGCTGGAGATTTGCCAGGACCACTGGGAAGGAGGGCAGTAACAAGGATAGCCAGCACTCCATGACACTAAAGGCAGATGGAAGAAAGGCCAGTGAGTGAGTGGGCAAGCCAGAAAGCAAAGCGCATCAAGAGGGCTGGCAGAAGAGGGCATGGGCGGCAAGCATGGCACTTCCCAGCTCCCGGGTGGATCCCCACAAGATAATGCACGGAATAGGTGGGGCCCATTAGCAGCTGACCTGGTAGGTGGGAATTGTTGGCTCATGTTGCAGTAATTGGGCGATTGTGTAATTTCGCACACTAGCCAACTTAGCCTGATGTCTCCTTAATCGAATGAGAAGCAATGTTAACTCTTCAGGCTGCAGGTATGTAGACACATTGTAAAGAGGAAATTAGCCATCTGCATGCAGTGAGGATCACCGTAATCACGCTCTCCACCGCGGTGCCAGAGAAGCATGGCACTGGATGCCACTAAGCAATTATTACATTAATTCTACCTTTTAGCTCAGATGAGTGCGAGAGCAGATAAAGAGGCTGCCTGAATGTGAGGGTCAAAACCACCAGACTGTGCACATGGCCAGAGAGTTCACAGTTAACAGCAATTTATAAGAGTTAGAGACAAAGGAAGAAAAGCTTGTGGCCAGAAAATACCACAAGCTCTTAAGAATCTGCCCTGGGAGAGAATTCAGTACAATTTTTCAATTCTCCCTGCTCTTACCCCAACAACAACATAGCTTCCCACCAGCATCCCCCATTCCCCAACTGGCTCAGCCCCACCCATGGTTACTCACCGACTTTCCATGTAAACTGGGAGCGCTAACAGTGTGTGTCATATACCCCATGGACGGCATGGAGCGTCTGTCCACATGGGAGGAGTTCTGTAGAAGGGAAGATGGGGGAATCACACACAGAACAACCCCGGCCATAGGAAGAATGTAATGTCACCCTCTGGGCAGGGGAAAAACAAGGCAGCATGAGGCTAGGATTTGGGAGAGAGGGGTTCCCAAGAGGAAAAGCTTAGGACTGGAAAGGATCATTCATTCCAACCCCCTCATTTTACGATGAGGAAAAAAAGGATCAGAGACTTTGTTTAAAGACTTTCCCATAGTCATCTAGCTTGTCAAGGTCATAAGGAGGATCCAAACCCAAGACTTTCTAGCTCAAAGCCCAACACTATACAGCATCACAATTCCTATTAGCTTGCCATCTACCCTTGGAAAATCACCTTCCCCTCTCTGGGACTCAGTTTCTTCACCCAGAAAATGAAGATAATTTTACTAACAGCTACTTTAGAGGGCTGCTGTGATGAGAAAATGAAACAGTAGACATGATAGCCCTCTGGAAGGACAAGAGAGCTACCCAACCCTAGGAGAGGATCATATGAGCCTCCACCTGTGTGATGGTCCATAGGACATTAAATAACAGCAGGCTAGCGACTTGTCCCAGACCCATTTCTAGTGGAACTCCATCAAAAAAAGGAGGAGATCACCACCATCACCACCACCACTACTACCATGATGCTCACACAAAGTACCTGCTCTGACCTTCCCCAAAAATGCCTCCCTGAGGATAGAAGTTGTGAAGGTGATGCCAACCCCGATCTTTCTGACTCCAGAGCCCATGGTCTAATGCCTCCATCACACTGCCTGTCTCTCTTGAGAATTTCTCTAGTTGCCTTCTATTGGTTATCTCCAATTTATCCTGTCTATAGTTGTTGGCATGTCATCTCTCCAATTAGACTCTCAAGCACCTTGAAAGCAGGAGCTATCTTTTTCTTTTATTTTTATCCCCAAAGTTTAGCACCCAGTAGGCACTTAATGCTCATTGACTGACTGAATGACTGATTGAAATCACACGATTTCATTTCATCCTTACAACAAACCCATGAAATAGGCAAAAATTATCATTAAATCAACAAACATTTATTAAAAGCCTACTATGTGCCAGCCAGTGTGCTAGACACTAGAGATAAAACACCAAAAACATCCCTGCTCTCAAGAAGCTAACATTCTACAAGAGAAGACCTATACAGTATGTCTTAACAAAAAAAAGTATAAACAAAACAAGTACAAATCATCCCCATTTTATAGCCAATCAAACTGGGGCGTGGAGAAGTTATTAACTTGTTCAAGGCTAAGTAACCATAATACTATCATATAGCATAAACACTCTTTTTTCAGTGGCTCAAACCTCTGGCACACAGGGGCCAATGCTTTCAAGCTCCAGTCTAATCTCAGCAAGAGGAATGCACAAGGGTAGGGGAATGTAGAATGGGGAGAGGGGTGCTGTGGGCTGTGCAGAGATTTCCCCGTTCTCACCTTAAGAGTATGGCCCCGGACCTTCCTGGGGGACCCCCCTAGGGAAATGTCCACACTCCGCCTCTGCTCCAGAGGTTTCACAGTGACCCGCTCAGCTGGCGTGTGTGGCCTCCGTGTTGGAAAGAGCCGGGGTGGGCCTAGGGGAGGGATGTCTGATGGGGATGGTGGCACAGAGATGGATCGAGGCACCTCCAGCATGCTCTTGCTCCGGCCCTGGTCGGCAAACTCTGGGGAGCCTGCATAGATGGGGGCTGTGGGGTTCCCGTGCTTGAACTGCTGTCTCTGTTGCCATTCATACAGCTGCCAGACAGTGCCATCCCGGTGAGCCCGACGCTCCTCATTGGACATCTTCAAGTGACTTGCTCGGTCCTGGGCGTATTTGTAATCACTGGGTAAGTTGCGGAGTGGAGGTGGGGAACTGCCTGAGGAATGGCGGGTATTCTTGGGCAGGGTCTGGTAGTTCTCTGAGAAGGACAGGGACTGGCCAGGACCCTGCTGGAGGAATCGTATCTGGTCTGAGACAAGGCTGAAGAGAAGACAGAAGGGGCTCGTCAGTCAACTTAATCACAGCTGTCAGTCAGCAGGCTTGGAGGAAAACAGATAGAAATAACCATACAAAGGCATGGCCACCAGTGTTGTTTCATCTTTATACAGTCTTGCATGTTAAGAATACGGTCCTACAGATCAGAATTTTAGTAACGATTAAAACCCTAAACCCATGACCATTTCTTTAACCTTTTATCTCTTTGGAGGCAACTCCAAAATCTCTCCCTCCAATTCCATAAAATACACATTTATTAAGCATCTACTTTGGGCCAAAGCTCTCTCTTCAATTCCATAAAATATACATTTATTAAACATCTACCATGGGCAAAATCTCTCTAATTCCATAAAATAAACATTTATTAAGCATCTACTTTGGACAAAATCTCTCTCTCCAATTCCATAAAATATACATTTATTAAGCATCTACTACAGGCAAGGCACCAATAAATAAAACAGCAAATTCCTCTGTGTGTGTGTGTGTGTGTGTTTATACACACACAGGTATGACATAAGGTAAAATGTGATGTGAACAAAGAAGAAAAAGAATAATCATTTTTCCAAGAAGAAAGTTTGAGAAAGAAGAGATCAATTTACTGGGTGGGGTAGGAGGAATCTGGGATAACTTCATGAAGTCAGGAAACTGAGATGGGCCTTCAAGGCTGAGAAGGGAAGGGAACGTGACTGAGGAACGGAGTGGTCCCCAGAGGAGGGAGAGGACAGGGCGGGATGATGGAGGGATGAGGAGTCCAGGTTAGCTGGAACACTCCCTATGTAAAGAGAAGAGATGTGAAATAAGAATTACTCCATGCTCTCTCTCACAGGGATTCTCCCCCTGGTGCCAATTCTCCATCTTCACCTGCCTGTAGAGTACTTCCATTTGGTCTTCCTCTCCCCCAGCACTAGCTCATGTTCAATGATTAAAATGGAATTTAGCATCTCCCCCAACCTCATCCACTCTTCTTCCTTATCTTGATTAATGGAGCCACCATTCTGCCACTTCCTGACACCTCAGAATCACCTCTGACTCCTTCTCCCTCATCCCTAGCATCCAGTGAGTTGCCTGGCACTCTTGGGGTCAGTGTGGAATTGTGGACAATGCTCTGACTTGTAGTTAAAATGCCTAAGGTTCTAATTCTGGTTCTAATGGTAGTCATTTAACTCCTCTGGGCCTCATTTTTTTCATCTGTAAAATGGGGATAATAATCCTTGTACTCTACTTACCTCAATGAAGAAAGTGCCTCTTTTTGTATCCCCAGTGCTTAGCACAGTGCCTGGGACATAGTAGATGCTTAATAAATGTTTATTGAGTTGAAAGTGTTCTATAAAGAACATAAAGTTAAATAAATTAAAACATAAAATGATGAACGACTCCTATTATTTCTTTCAAATTCACATCTTCCTTTTCTCTCCTACTGCTACTATCCTAATTCAAGTCCCAATCTACTCTCACTTGGACTATTGCAATAGTCTCCTTTTGGTCTCCCTATTTCTAGTCTCTCTTCATCTCTAATCTAGACTACTAGAGTAATCTTCCTCAATCCTGGCTTTCCTGACATCACTCTGCTGTTCAAAACCCCTAAGTGGCTCCCCACTGCCTAGAGGATAAAGAGTGGGGCTAAATGGAAAGGCTAGCATGGAACTCGAAACTCTCTAGCATGAGACCTCGTCTCAACCTCACTTTTCTCTATTCCCCTTAAATGTGCCATCCACTTTATCCAAGCCCATCATCTCATTGCTTTGTGCGGGCTTGCTTTTTCTGTCTCGTCCCACCAAAGCATCGTTGCTTCTCTATTCTTCATGAAATTCCACACACTCTTCAAGACCTAGATGAAATCAGTACTTGTTCTAGGAAGCCTGGTAGACTTATTCTTCAGCCCAATCTCTGCTCAAATACTTGGCACCTGCAACATAAATGTTAAAGTCTTCTTGAATCACCCGGCCTCCCAGCTCAACCACCTAAACTTTCATGACCTCCATCTCTATTCCACCTCGGCCGTATGGAGGGATGCTCCAAGATGTGATCCAGCCATTGCCCATGTACGGCCAATCTATCTTTATGAATAAGAATACTGAAATTCCTCTTTGACCACAACCTGCTATCTTGCAATCTCTCCCTCTGCCTCATTCTTCCTAAAAATCTCTTCTTTATTCTCATTATGACCACCAGCCTGTCTATTTCTCTTTGTTCTCCCAAGTCCATCATCCCCACTCTGTCTTTCCACTTCTGTCTCTTCACAGGTCTCATCTAATATTGACCAGTTCAAACAACACACTACTGGTTACCCTCGAGGCCCTCGCCCCAGTGCACCACTGGCAGTTTCATCTTATCAAACCCCAACCCTTCGTATTCCCCATCTCCATACCTACCCTAAAGCTAGAGAAAGCCACACAACCATGATGACTGGGTTCATGACAAATTTGTTACTAATTTCAAACAGACCCTCATTGGTCCACACCAACTTTTTTTATTCTTCCCTAATTGACTCTTTCCTTCTTCTGCTTGCTAACCCTTCCACTTGTGTTCCTGATCTCATAATCTCTTCCAAGAGTTTCCTCTTTGATCATTCTTATTCTCTATCTCTCTTATCTTCAATCTCTCTTGATTCACTGGCTCCTTTCCTGCTACCTACAAACATCCCACATCTTTGAAAAACCTTCATTTAACTGCCATTTCTTCAAGCTATCTGCCTATATCTCTTTTCCCTTTCATAGCCAAACAAAGAGTTGTCTATACTAATTTTTTCAGCTCTTACATTCTTTTCAAACCCTTGAAATCTGACTTTTTACTGCATCACTTGAATGAAGCTGTTTTATCCAAGGCGAATCCAATGGCTTCCTTCCCCCACCCCCAGTTCATATCCTTCCTAACTTCTCTGTAACTATTGACACCACTGTCTGCCCTCCCTCTACCTTGACACCCTTTCCTCCCTTGGCTTTCATTACACTGATCTCTTTTGGTTGTTTTCCTACCTATCAGATCATTCCCTCTCAAGTTTCCTATACTGGACCATCACTTCCTCTTGCCTGCCACACTAAGACTGTCTTGGGATTTTCCCTCTCTAACCCTCCTTCCTTTGGAAAGTGAAGCTCAATAGCTCCCATAAATTTCAATTATGATCTCTATACAGTCAACTCCTGAATCAATCTATTGATCTAGCTATCTATGCATGCATATATAGGTATATATAGATATAGATATTCCCAATCTCTCTTGAATTCCAGTTCTATATTACCACACCTGGATATTCTATGGGCATCTCAAATTCAACAATCCAAAAAAGGAACTCATTATATCTCCCCCCAAAGCCATCCCTTCTTTGTTTCCAATAGCTCCTCCATCCTTCCAGTCACCCAGGTTTGAAACCTTAGCGTGATCCTGTACTCTTCCCTTTCCCTCATTCCCCATAACCAGTTAGTGGCCAAATCTACTTCCACATTATCTCTTTTGCCTGTCCTCCTCTCTTCACTCAAATGGCCACCCCTCTAGTTCAGGTCTTTATCACCTCTCTCCCAGGCTGTTATAAAAGGCTTCTAATTGGTCTCCCTGTCTCTAATTTCCTCCTTTTCTGGTTCATCCTCCATAGGGTAACCAAATTAATAGTCCTCAGGCACAGGTCTAACCACATCACTCCTTGGCTCAAAAATTTAGGCAGTTTTCAGTTCAACACAAGAAAGAACTTTCTCATAACACAAGTTATCCAACAACAGAACTGACTGTATTACTAACTAGTGACCTCCCTGTGGCTGTTCAAGCAGGAGCAGATGACCACTCTATGATGACCACTCATTGTAGACAAGATTTATTTTGGGATAGGAGTTGGAATGGATGACCTCCAAGATTCTTTCCAACTTTAAGCATATGTGAGTTAATAAATGTGGATGATGAATAGAGGTGAAAAGATTACTGTCAGCAAGGCTGGGGAATAGTCAACGAAAGGCGGAAAACTTCTCAGAACCTTGGAGCCTACGTGCAAGGCAGTGTTTGTTACAGGACATCCAAGACGCCAAATTCTGCATCTGGCCAGTTCAGAAATGGCATCTATCCTATTGACTCTTCATCTTGTACAACCTCAAACCTGGGTCTTACACAATAGTGCTTAGAATTGAGGCAACTGAAAAAGGTGGTGGATGTGGTCACCCGTTCCCTTAACTACCAATCATCAAAGCACACAAGCTCAGAGAGGAAGAAAGGATGAAGACCTAGATAACCTGACTGATTAGATATAGGGGCTGATACTAAGATAAAGGGCTCAGGACGAAACATGCTGCCTACCTTCTGACACCCCCACTGCACTGTTATCTCTGTGAGACCAGGGACTGTTTATTTTTTACCTTTCTTTGTATCCTCAGTGCTTGGCACAGTGACTGGCACATAGTAGGTACTTAATAAATGCTAGTTGATTGACAAAGAGGGGATGGAATCAGGGTGCAGATTGAGGTATATTTTATTTGGACATGACCAATGCTTATTTTGCTTGACTGTGCATATTTGTTGCTTTCCTTTCTTTTTCATTGGGGGGAGGTAGATTTTTGTTAACTGAAAAAAAAATTAAATTTAAAAAAAGATATGGAGGTCAAGAGGCAGCTAGGTGGCATAGTAGGTAGAACACTGGACTTGGTGTCTATAACATCTTGAGTTCACATCTTGCCTTATCAGCTATGTGACCCTGGACAACTCACCTTCTCTCAAAGTCAGTTCTCTTATTTGTAAAATAGGGATAAAATAATAGCATCTACATCCCATCAGCCAATCCCAGGGTTGCTGTGAGATGCAAATGAGATAATGTATATAAAGGGCTTGGCAAAACTTAGAGCACTTTATGAGTAATAACTAGGGGGACTTGCCCTTTCTGCTGAGCTCAGCTGCTTACCACTAGATGGTGTGGTATGCTATTTAACAAATGGTGGAATTTCATTCCCTCAAAAAATCATGCTAAGGAAAGTACCTAGCAGTAGGTGGTTGATGGGTAGATGAAGGGAAGCAGGGCTGGAGCTCTTTAACCAAGGAGATGCCAAAATGACCTGACAACTATTGGTATGTTTCCCACACTGAAAAATTTGTTAACACAGACTTTTGTTAACCGTCATTCTTTCAGCCCCTGGGGAAAACTGGGAAGTGTGGGAAGTATGTCTGATGCCCTCCCACCTCCCTATTCAGAAAAAAACTAGGCTGAGTCTGTGTATGGGTTTCTTTTATCCCACAGACACTCCTTCCTCTGACTTTTCTCTAGAGACTTCTCCCTGCAGAAGAAGGCTGATGAGTTCAGAGCATGGGTCCTAGGAGCACAAGCCTTGATGTCAGACATGAGGGGAGCCGCCCTAGCCATTGAAGGGAACCAATAGGAGAAGGGATACAGATAATTCTAGAACGGACCAGGGCATTGTACTTAGCCCAGGTGGGTGCGGCCAAGGAAGGGAAGGGATTCTGTCATTTGTCCTCCAGCCAAAGCATCTCTTGCTATATCATCATCAGCTTTTATCATGAAGGCAGGCAGGTAGAAATAGGGGAGCAAGGTGCTGGATACAAATGAATGCCCACTTTTTTCTAGGCTGCAAGAGAAGCCTGGATGCTCGTGATGAATTAAAACTGGTTCTGCGGCCCAGCAGGCCTTTGGCAAGACTTGGACACTAAACACAGAAAACTTGGGTTTCCTCACCACTTCTCTGTGGTGAGGAAAGGGGGAGGGCAGTATTTTCGTTGACCTGGCCCTGGTCTCAGCTCCTGCACCTGCTTTCATGCGGAAGCAGGGCTGAGCCATAGGGGCTCAGTCTGCTGAACCACCTGGGGCAAGTTCCTAGTAATTCAATTCCGTTCCACTCCAACAAGTATCTGCCTTATGCGGGCTGTGTAATAACAGAAGCGTTCTCCTTGAGAAAGCCACAGAAGGGAGCCCTCCATGGCAGCTGGCCTCTGAGGTCCCTCTGGTTCTGAAATTCTACGAAGATAAACACAGTAAAGTAAATACTGAATAAAATGATAATGACAAGTCAACAGGATGGCATCAGTCATAACAGGACCCGGGAAAGTCAAACCATCCTTTCTTCAGCATCTGAACATAAAATCATAGGGAGTAAAATCTGAAAGGGACCTCAGACATCATCTGGCCCAACCACCCCACTTTCTAGATGGGAAAAACTGAGGCTAAAAGGGGCTAATGGACTTATGCAAGGTCATACAGCTAATAAATGCCCATGCCAGGATCTGATCCCAGGCCCTCTAACTGTTATCCAGCTCTCACTACTCCAAGATGCTGTCAGTCCCCCAAATCAGTCTATCAGCAGGAAACCCTGTTCTCCTTAAGCTAGCAGGCAGCCTCATACTTTTTTCTATTTCAATAAGAAATAAGATGAGAGAAGAACAGGTCAGCAGCCCAGCAGCCCCCAGCAGCAATGTAAAAAAAAAAAATCTACTTTGGGAAAACAAAAACCCCAGCTGCTATCTTTCCTTCTCCTCGCCTCATCTCCCAACAAGTGGGGCTCATACCCATACCATCACTTACCCACCCCTGGCACCTGCAGCTTCTGAGATCAAGCCCTGGCCCGCTGGTTGAGACCATCAATGGCACTCATACCTGACCCTCCAGTTTGTTCCCTTTTCCAGGGAGCTCCACCATCCCCAATGAGCAGAGGCAGAGGAGACAGGGCTTATGAATGCACAGACTCAAGGATGCCTATTTAGAATGTTTTCATCGGGCTCAGCTGCCGTTCACTCTGAGTTCCAATGCCAGCACGCCAGCCTCCGCAGACCCCAGTGAGGCTTGTGGGCTGGTGTGTGAATGAACAATGGGCATCTTTTCTGCTTTTCCTTTCTTCACTTGTTTTTGGAAGTCCATTTGACAAAAAACAAAGCAGAAATGAAACCAAAACTGTGCAATTACAATGACCAAGCTTGGCCCCCCAAAAGGACAGCAGAAAATACCTCCCCACCTCCCTCCTTTGCAGGCTGTGGCATACAGTCAGACTCTGCATTGCTGGACTACTTTCTTTTCTCTTTTTTTTCCTTTGTTATAAGACATGACTCCATGGGGAGTATTTGGAGGAGAAAAACATTTGGAAAAGATGGTGGAAGAGCAAAAGACGGCACTAATATTTAAGAAGTCTGTTTAATTGGAAAGGGTTGATCTAATCAGGGATTTTTGTTTCTTTTAAATACATTTTTTGTTGGTATGTTTTGTTTCTCCATTGCTGAAATTTCCCCTATAGCCTGCCTTTTTTTCACTCCAGGAGTCATCCCATATAACAAAGAATATTTAATCCGGGGTTCTCAAACCTGAAGTCTAGAAACTTAAAAAGATTTTTTTTGACAACTTTTATGGTAAAATAATTGGCTTTCTTGGTAATCTCATGCATTTTCATCTTACACATTTAAAAACATTATTCTGAGAACAGGCTTCACCAGCCTTCCCAAGGGAGGCATCTATGTCACTCAAAAAGGTTAAGAACTCCTGACTTAAATTGCCCGGGGAAAGGTGCTATGGTACTATCTCATCCATTCACAACTTAAATAAAGACAGACTTTAGGGGACAGGAAGAGGGACAAGGTGACCCAGAATTCCTCAAATTTCAGAATACCTCCTAATTAAACCAAAGTGTTAGAAGTGGCACTTCCAAAACCTCAAGTGTTATATGGATTTCTGAATTAATTAAAAAGAGGCTGGCTGAGGAGATGATAAGGTTTAATGTAAATACTGAACAGGCGTTTCCTCCTTTCCCGGCTGTTAATGAAAAAAGGGACAGTATTTACTTTAAGAGCTTCCAATATTTCTGGGATATACAAAGGCAGTGCCTTGAGATGGGAGGGTGAATGAGGTATTTGCAACCCTCTTGGCCTACGGGGGTCTGCTCTCTGAGGAATCAACCTCAGAACTGGATTTGTTCACTGGGGGTTGGGGTGGGGAAACCATGGCTCAAAGCCCTGGTCTGTTACTGACCTTTTGCCGTCTCCTTTCTGCACCTTCACCCAGTTCTCCACCTGCGCCATGTTACTCCTCCTCTGGGCATGCTTTTCGGGGTTGGTTCGGGGATGGATTACCCTCTTATACCCACCAGTACCATTCTGCTCCCCAAGCCCAGAGCCCCCACCAAAGGAACTAGGCAGCACGCCGTTCCTCTCCATTAGCTGAGGCTGGGCTGACTGAGCCCTGGGACCACTGGGTAAGTCCACAAAGAAGGAGTCTGCCTCAGCTGCTGGGTAGGGGGACTTGGACTTCCCCCTTTCCTGCTTCCCCTCCAGAGGGTCCCTTTGGAAGCCGTAGCGTTCCTCATCGTCTTGCTCAGGCCTGTCAAAGCCAAAGGCATCATTGTGGGCTCGCCGGGAGCAGTCCCTGGTATGTCCAGGGCCCATGCGGCCACACTCTTGACAGGGGTCTGTATGGTTGGCTTGTGGGACAGCTTGCCGCTCTGTCCTCTCGGCATCCCTACAATGATAGCACAAAACTGGTCTCAGTGCAAGCAGGGTCAGAAGGCCAGGGGTGGCCAAAACTGAGCCTAGCTCCAGAAGGTCCAGCTGTTAGTGAAGTCTTAGTTGAATGTCCATAGGATACAAAGCCCTACAATGGACAGATATCCACATAATGTCTTCATTTAAAAGCTACTCTTTCAGCTGTGGCCCAATATCAGCCTCGGGCACCTGTAAATTGTCTATATTTTACATTTCTATTATTGCTGGATATATGGACTAAATGCATCTACCTGGGTCAACTAGTCCTTGAATCCTTATCTGTAAAATGGCAGAGGAGAGTAGATTTTAAAAAGCCACTTCCAGGGTATGTAATGGGTTTGGTACAAATACAGGGCCAATGAATAGGAGTCATGCAGAGATAAATTAATTTTAGCTCTGTATAAGAGAGCCAAAGGGGTGGCAGAAGGAAGGTTGGTTTTGGAATCAAGAGACTTTTGTTTAATTCCTGGCTTGGCTACTTAGCACTTCTCTGACCACAGGTGTGTTGCTTAAACTTCCTGTGCCTCAGTTTCCTCAGAGGCAAAATAAAAGGGTTAGACTTAGATGAACTCTAAGGTCACAACTGGAAATCTGCTACTATGAGTCTAAGGAACAGCTTGCTGCCAATCAATTACTCAACAAGTGAACAGGCTTCCTTGGAAGGTGGCGAGCTTGCCAAGTTTTAAGACTGGATGATACACAGAGGGGATTCATTTTTTCAAATGGCGGTTGGACTTCTAAGGTCCCTTGTTGGCCCGAGAATCTATGACTCTATGAATCAGCAGTTGTGGCTTTAGGGAAGGATCCTGGGAACTCTTCATTCTCCTTAAATTACTGTCCATGTGGGTTGAACAAATTTCCAAAAATTACAATCCACAGAGGACTGGACCCCTGTTTCTATTTTTCAGGACCATCCCAGCAGTGCAGGTTTTTCTGATTAGAATGAAATTTCTTTCTTCCCATTCTATTAACAGAGACAGTAAATGAGTGTGCATACACACACACACACACACACACAAACACACACCCCTTTACAGCCCAGTAAGTGCATCATGGTATAGTAGAAAGAATATGGGCACTGGAATCAGGAGAGATCTGAATTCAAATGCCACATGAAAACACATACTGGTTGTGTAACTACGGGCAAAGACCCTAACTTTTCAAGGTCTCAGTTTTCTCACCTATAAAATGGGTGAAATAACATGCTACAAGGATCAAATGAGATAACGTATGCAAAGCTTTCTGCAAACCTCAAAGTCCTATACAAACATCAGGTATTAACAGAGAAGGAGAAGGAGGAAGAGGCAGCAGGTACGTGGTGGCAAAGTGGAAAGACTTGAGCTCAAACTCAGAAAGACTTCAAATCCAGCCACCCACTTACTGGCTGTGTGACCCCAGGTAAGTGACTTATATTTTCCTCTTCTGTAAAATGCGGATAAGTATGGCCCCTACCTCCAAGGTTTGTTGTGAGGACAAAATGAGGTATTTGGAAAGTGCTCTGTGAACCTTAAGATCTGCACCCTATAAATGCTGACTAATAATAATACCAGACACTACTGCAATCCTTAGAAAGCTTAGGACAAGCTCCAGCGAGAGGGGGCAGATGTTCTGTAACTCCAAATCAGCTTAGCCTTGGTGGATTGCGGCAGGGAGCCTTTACAGATAATCCCCAGCTCCTGAGAGCCAGGACCATGGACAGGACAATTCACATTTCTCAGAGCCAGGAAGAGACTTGTGTTAATAGACTGCAGGGAAAAGAAACCCAATTCTCGTGAGTTTGGGATGCGTTGTATTTTTGCTTGTTTGTTTTTGAAACTTATGGAAGCACCAAGCCAGGTGAGGCAACTTTAATCAGCCTTTAGTATTTGAGGAAGGAGGCAGCTAGAGAGAGAGCAAGCCTTGTGTTGATTTATTCTTCTCCCTGGAGTTAAATAGAGCAGGCCCCTTGGGGCCGAGGAGTAACCTATATGCCACCTCTTCTACTGTCTGGATCTAAATTAACACTGGATGTCATGACAGCTCTGAAAATACAGACTGACAGGCCCACTAGCCCACCGGACCCCATAGGAAGAGGCAGCGTGTGAAATGAGCCAGAGTGCCCCGGGTGCCAGACAAACAGGCTGGAGGGACTACTGGCTCTGGGTGCATGACTATTTGCAATGTCGGTTTAAGAGTTTTTTGGTTCAATACAGCTGATGAAGAAGAGCGAAAGGGCAAAGAGGTTTCACTGGCACAGCCTGGGGCTACCTCCCTGGAGTGGTTCAAGTAGGCTTTCCCCCAGCCTAGGGTCTTATGCCCTCCACCAAACCAATATCCACCCATCCTTCAGGGCCTGGTTCACATTCCCACCTCCTAATCTCCCATTTCTAGAGTATAATATTGTCTCAACCAAATGGTTTAGCATTTATAATGTACTATAAACAATCAATCGATATATATATATGTATTAAGGGTCTAATATGTGTCAGGCACCAAGCTAAGGACTGAGGATACAAAAAGAGACAAAAGGCAGCCCTGCCCTCAAGGAACATAGAATCTAATAGACCTTTTCTAGTATCTGAAGGGTAGTTGGGTGGAACAGAGAGTAGATTCTGCCCCAGAGGGCAGAAAGGGCAGTAGGAGGTGGGAGCTACTGAGAGGTGGGTCTGGAGTAAATACGAATATTTCTTAACAGTTAGTGCTGGGCAGCTAAGAGAGAGCACAGGGTCTTGGATTCAGGAAGACTCATCTTCCTGAGTTCAAATCTCGCCTCAGACACTTATTAGCTGTGTGACTCTGGGCAAGTCACCTTAAACCTGTTTGCCTTAGTTTCCTTATCTGTAAAATTAGCTGGAGAAGGAAATGTAACTTTGCCAAGAAAACCGCAAAATGGGATTATGAAGAATAGGATTCAACAGGAAAAAAACAATCCAAAACATGGAATGAGGCTGCCTCAAGATGAGCTTGGGACTCTTCAGATGTGGGAGAAGACAGACACTTTGAGAGGACATGAGTTCCCCCTTACTGGAAGTCTCCAAGCCAAGGAGTAATGGCCACCTGTCAGATAGGGTGTAGGGCGGATCCCTTTTCAGGGATGGGCTACACTAGATCGCCTCTTTGGTCTCGTCCAGCTCTGAAATTCTAGGACTTGGGACTCTTCTGAATAGTCTTAATGCTCAAGCTTTCATTACGTGCTCACATTCTGCCTTGATTTCTTGTTCTATAACAAGTCTTAGCCTGGTATAAGCCAAGAGAGAATGTGCCAAGTAATTAGTGCAGTTTAGCAGGTGCTTAATAAATGTTTACTGATGGACTGAGGAAGACCTAGCTCAAATTTGATCTCTGACTGTAGAGTAGCCAGGGGGCCCTAGGCTAGTTACCTAACCATTTAGTATCCCCTAGCAACATTCAAAGACCACAAATCACAAAACAGTTGTTGATTCTCCCTCCCAGCCACCCAGTAGGAATAGCAGCACTCACAGGCAACAAGCTGAGGTGACCCCAGGACCCAGGCCTGTCCCAGTACCTTCTGCCAGCTCAGGGAACCTAGAGGTAGCGGCACCACCAATCTACTGACCCACCCCCCAGGAGGAGTAGCAATGGGCTGGAGCTGACCTAGACCTAGACCTAGACCTTGACCCAGACCAGACCCAGACCCCCTTGGGTGGGGAAACTGGCTACAACATCGCCCCCTCAGAGGACTAGCAGGCAAGAATGACTTAGGCCCTATACCCCAGCAGCAACACCTTTTGGAAACTGGGAGCATTATTTTTCATCTGCCACCCACTACCATCTCAATAGCTAACAATTTCCTACCATCTGTTTCTCTCTGTTGCTGTATTAATCAATCACTGGTCCTTTATGATTGTCTCACTATCTCATCCCCACCTTCCTCGACCCTAGTCCACTCATATTCCTCTCTGACACTTCCACTGTGCCCTCTGGAATTCTGATTCCATAAGGAAGACAACTCTCTTTGTTTGGATTTTTTCTCACATTCCTTCTTTCATCTGCTTATCCTTACCAAGGCCCCACTTGCCCTTCATGACACTACATCCCTGACATTCCTTTTCTACCACTGCTATACTTTTATCACCTCCCACTCCCAAACATACCCTGGCCCTGGAGGCGCAGGGGTCTGAATGCTGTTAACTGCTCCTTTTAGACTCTCCTTCTGCCACTATTGCTCAGCAATGCTCAGCACAGTGTCTAGCAATACAGCAGGTGCTTAATAAATGCTTGCTCCCTTTCCTCACTCCCCCTCAAAGTTCAAAGTATTAAAAAACATTCCACCTAATCCAGATAATGGTGTCTGTTATAAATGAGCCTTCAGGTCACTGTCCCTCATTTCTCAAGGAATTCAGCACTGGGCATGCTGGTTTCCTGTCCTCTCCAACCTTTTATCAAGGGACTCCAGCGTCAATGTTAATGTTCTCTCAAACATTCTCTTTAAATCCTATTACCTGCTCCTTCACCCACTCAGTCATACATAGGGATGCTCACAAATTAGCCTTCTCTCTGTTCCTCCCATTGGATGCTCCATGGCCCATCTCCACACCACTACACTGGCCATCCCCCATGCCTGGAATGCACTTTCTCTTCACTCGGGCCTCACAGAATCCTTCTCTTCCTTCAGGGGACAGACTTGTGCATGAAGCCTTTTCTGATCCCAACAAATTTTAGAGCCCTCTCTCTCAAACTATTTTATATCTGTCTACTTTACATTTATGCACATTCATTATATTTATTTTGCATATACTTACATATGTACTTGTCTGATCTCTTAGGATGTGAGCTCCTTGTAAGTGGGGATTTTTTCATTCTCTGTACTTTTATTCTCAGGGTCAATACATAGCACACAGTAGGTGCTTAATAAACACACACTGGTTAATTGGACAATCAATCTTCATTGCTACAGAGAGTTTCCTGAATTTATTATACACTTCAAAATAAAATCAAGTTCTATTCAATAAAGATTTGCTATTTCATGTATAATTCTCTCCTCTTCTGCTATGTGTATGGGAACGCTCATTTATTCAGTGTTTTTTAAGTTCAGATTAAGATAGTGGGGTCAGTGAAACCACATGTGTGAAAATGCTTGTATTATCTGGTGTCTCTCAAGTTCAGAACAAAATAAAGGGAGTTTTCTCAATGGGAATCCTCTGTGCAACTGAACTCCTGGGCTTTCTCTCCTGTAAGCACCTTGAGGTCAAGATCTTTGCTTTATTGTCTTCTTTTCATCGCTTTCTTTTATAGGATAGAACATGGGGCCTCACATCACAAATAAGGGCGCAGTCAAGCTTTGTGGAAAAAAGCTGGGCCTTGTCTTCCCAACTAGACTGTCAACTCACTGAGGACAGGGAACGTTGAAACATGCACTTGGAGTTGGAAGGCCACCATAAGGAGTCATCGGGTCCAGCCCCTTCTTTTCACAGAAGAAGAAACTGAACCCCAGAGTGGCTTGCCCATGTTCATATATCTAGCAAGTTGTGCAGTTGGGTTTTGAAACCATGTCTTTTGGCTCCAAATTTGGTAGGACTCCTCTGTCCCCCTAAGTGCCGAGCACGGCACTAGGCACCTAGTTACTAACACTCATTGGTGGACTACATAGCATCCCATTGTACACAGGGTAGCAAACTCCCATTATCTACCACATTGGCAGTGGGGGTTCTGGGCAAATATGACCCTTCAACCTTACTGAGTTATCCCGTTCATCAGACATGGTTAATGAAACCCTAAATGATAGACGGAAGGCCCCAAACTCCACTGAGTCCCATTCAGGCCCTGTCTGATGAGCCCCTCCACCCTCTTTAAGTGCCTCAAGCTCTCCTGGGGCCTCAGGGTTTCTATTCCTCCCATCAATCAAAGCAGGGACCTTGGAGGGGGAGGAGGCAAGGCTGCGTCTGTGCCAAAACCTAGAGCTGGCTTTTTAAAAATAAATTCCACATCCCAGCTTGTTTAGTTGTCACCTAACTCTTTTGTCAAAACTGAGCAGCAGCAGACGGGGCCAGGCAAAAATAAATATGATTCCTGTTATTTGAGTTTTCCAGGCATTCGGGGAGCTAGAGAAACACAGGCTGAACGCACTGGGAAGTGGAGCCAGGGCCCTTCTCAGAGGAGTGAGGTTGCTGCCATTCATAACTCATTAATTTCTGCACTGAACCAGCCGCTCTGCGGGGGTCTACACTCCAGTCAACGTCAGTTGTCTCCTGGATTGTAAACCGATCTAGATTTAGAGCTTGAAGTGGGTCCTGGGGAACATGAAATCCAACCCTCTCATTTTACTGATGAGGAAACTGAGGCCCAGAGAGCTTGTGATTTGAAAAAGGTCATACAGTTTATACGTATCTGAGGAAGGACTTGAACCATTTATTAAAGGTAAACTACCTAAGTGCAGGGACTACATCTAATTTATATTTATATTTCCACTCTCTCCTCACCTTCACCTCCCCCCTACCCCAAAACCCTGCCGAGCACAGGGTCCTAAAACACAGTAGGTGCTTAATTAATGTAATGAAGGCAATCCCAATGACTCCCCAAATGGACCATTTTACTTTGAGACAGCAATAGTTTTTAGAAATTTTTTCCTTAAATCCTGAAATCAGCCTCTCTGAAACATCCACCCATTACCCCATCATCATCACCATCACCATCATCATCATATCTAGCATTTATGTAGCTATATAAATGTGCTTAGCTCAGTGCCTGGTGTATAGTATGCACACAATAGATATCTGTTTCTTTCTTTTTTTTTTGTTTTCTCTAGACAACTGGAACAAGATAGTAAGTGGAGCCAGCGGGACATGTGTATGTACACGCTTGTGCACATATGTGTGTATGTGTACGCATAGTTCTGAATCCTGAAAAGATGATAAAACTACCTGGGCTGAGGTCTGAGCCACTGTCATGTGACACGTCACCTCCACTCCTGTAAACACAAGCCCTACCAACAATTTCAGATAATTGTGAAGAATGCTTCATGACTATAAATCACCGCATGCCAGCTGAGCCATCATCACACATAGACCAAAAAGGTTCTTTGGCAAATAGTCCTCTTCATTGGAGGCTTTAACATTTGTAAAATACCTTAAGTATGTAATCCCATTTGATCCTCACAACACCTTGGGAGGCAGGTGCCATTACATTATTAGTTCCATTTTACAGATGAGAAAAATGAGCCTGAAAGTGGTTAAGTGACTTGCCCAGGGTCACGGGGCTGGCCAGTGTTAGAGGCAAGTTTAGAACTCAGGCCTTCCTAACTCCAGGTCCAGTGTACCACCTAGCTGTCTCCTAGGGCCAAGGGAAGAAAATGACTCTAATAATAGTTGCTCTTCCATCTGACAACCCTCCAAATGCCTGAAGATAGGGACCATGTTTTCCTCAAGTCTTCTTTTCCAGGCTTAGTACCTTAAACTGATGACCCTAAGGCACTGTCTTTCCAACATCTTGGTCTTTGTCTTTTGCAATATCTTCAGCTGGCGACTACCAAATATGGCATCCAGAAGAGAAAACAATACTCCAGAGGCTGTCTGACCAAGAGACAGGATGCCAAGACTATTATCATTTTCCTCCTTCTATTAATGTGACCTTACATGACATGAGCTTTATTGGCCACCGTGTCACAAAATGCCACAGTCTTTTTAGAAATTAAATAATGTCTAGCATGCCTATATCATTTCTATATTTGTGTAGCAACTGTAAAATTTTACATTGATGCCTATTAAATTTCATCATATTAGAGCTAAGAGGCATCATGAATAGCTAGAGAGAGCTGGCCACAGGGCCAGAGTGCCTGAGATTCAAGTCCATGCCGGCTGTGTGGTTCTGACCCAGTGCCTTAACCTCTGTCTGCCTATTTCCTCAAAGCCCCGAGGAAGGACAGTTCAGTGGGGTAAAAGTAGCTCTTGCTAGGAGGAGTGGACCATGGACAGGGACGACATGCAGAAAAATAATGATGCTATCAAGGTCGTCTTAGCTCCCTGTTTGGAGTCACTTCTGCTTGTGTCTCATTTGGTCCACAATATCAGCCCAGGGAGGGAGCAGGATCTGTGTTATATAAAGGGACTCAAATGATGGATCTCCCCAACTGCCTTGACAGAATCGCAGAATTTGAGAGTTGGAAGGGGCCTCTGAGGCCAACCCGTTCAGCTCGTTCATCAAAAGAATCCCACTATGACATAGAGGGCAATGAAAAAACCAAAGCTGAGAGTCACGTGCCCAGGGTCGCAGAACTAGAGAGTGTCTGAGGCAGGATAGGAACGTGGGCTCTTCCTGACCCCCAGTCTGCCCTTCTATCTACTGTGCCAACCAGCGCTCCAGAGGTACTGGGCTGAGGAATGAGTTCAAAGCCCAGCTCTTCTCATGCCCCTCAAAGCTCTCTCCATCTACAAAGGAGCTAGCAATCCCATAGCACTTGAAGGTTTGTGAAGCACTTTACAAACATCATCTCATTTTATTCTCACAACCACCCTAGGAGGCAGGTGCTATGGTTATTATTCCCATTTTTACAGATGAGGAAACTGAGGCAAAACAGCTGGGAGATAAGAAATCCAGCTCTGCCTACCTCGTAGGGTTCTTGTGAAAACCATAGGTTATGTCAGCTGTGAGCTTCTCAAGAGCAGGGACTGGTGGTTTGTGTTTTTGTTCATTTGGGGTTTTTTGCCTTTCTTCGTATCCCCAGCACTTAGCACAGTGCCTGCCACATAGTAGGCTCTTAATAAATGCTAACTGACTGACAGTAAATGCACTTTGTAAACTTCAAAGATCTCTTTTTGATAGTCCCATTAAGATTTTAGGAACTTGATACATTAGTTTCTGGGACAGTGGGAGGTGGGGGGTGGAGGGAGAGGGGAAGGGAATAAGCATTTATATAAGACCCACTATGTGCCAGGCACTGTGCTAAGCACTTGTTCAAATATTATCTCATTTGATCCTCACAACAGCTCTGGGAGGTAGGTATTGTTACTATCCTCATTTCACAGTGGAGGAAACTGAGGCAATCAGAACTTAAGTGACTTGCCCAGGGTCAAAGAGCTAGTGAGTTCTTGAGGTCACATTTGAACTCAGGTCTTCCTGATTCCAGGCCTGGCACTCTGTCTACTGGGAGTATTTTTAGCTATAAAAAGGAGCCAAGGGAAAGAAAGTGTAAGGCTGAACATGAATGAACGAATGGTGGGATTTCAGGCACCTGTTTCAGGAAAGGGTACTAGTCAGGTGCCCTTAAAGTCATCCCATCGAGGCAGAGATCTATTCTGCCTACACATAAAGTCCAACACAAGAGGGGTTTCCTCTGGAACACTGACCGCTTCAATGATGCTCGAGACTGTAGTTGGGCAGCCTGGTTCATGGCTCTGATCCAGCCGTTCATATCTTCTTGAGTGTCAGCGCTGAAATAGTAAGTTCTCATCCCCGAGTGCTCTGCCGGAAAGTCAATGCCAGAGGTGTTGTAGATGTGGGCCCGCATGCCATTGTGGACAGCCTGTAAATGCAGGAAAGGGAGGTATGTGTTAGAGGGCAGAAAGCACAGGGAAACTCGTACTCTGTAGGAAGGAAGAAAGGGAGAAAGAGAGGGGAGGAGAGAAGGAAAGAGAGAAAAAGGAGAGGGAGGAAGAGAGGGAGGAAAGAAAGAAAGAAAGAAAGAAAGAAAGAGAAAAAGAAAGGAAGGAAGAAAGAAAAAGAAAGGAAGGAAGAAAGGGAGGAAGGGAGGGAGGAAGAAAGAAAGAAAGAAGAGGAAGAAAGGAAGAAAGGCAGGAAGGAAAGAAGGAAGCAAGGAAGGAAGGAAGGAAGAAAGAAAGAAAGGAAGAAGAGAAAGGAAGAAAGAAAAGAAAAGAAGGGAGGGAGGGAAGAAGGGAGGGAGGAAGGGACAAAGAAAGAAGGAAAAAGAGACAAAACATAATTCATGCCATGTGCTCCTCTAACCTGGAGAGTCTAACACCAGGCCTGCCCATCCCCACAAGTTCAGGAGCACATCAGCCCTAACTACTGTATTTCCATAGTCCTGAAATACCAAAGGCTCCTCACAGCATATAAAACAAAGTGACAGACGTTTGCTTTCCTCTAAGTCTCACAGACTTTTACGTCTGTTTTCTATTTACTCTTCCCAGACAACTCGAGGAGGGTCCTGCAGATGAAGTTTACACGAGAACCAGATTTTTTCCACACTCTCCCCTTAGAAAGCAAACACGCTTGGGAACTGCCGAGTCTGGCCCTGCTGAAGCATGTAGCTCCCTGTTTGGCTACCACTGGAATGAGGTCCAGAAATCTGCTGTAATAACAGGTGGCTTGAGGCTGACATCATAGTGGATGGCTAGCATTTACAAAGTGCTTGAAGGTTTGCAAAGCACTTTATAAACATTATCTCAAATAATAATAATAAAAGCTAACATTTACATAGCATTTACTACGTGCAGACACTATGCTAAGCACTTAAGACCATGATTAGTTCATCTGATCCTCACAACACCCCTGCAAGGCAGGTGCTGTTATTATCCCCAATTTACAGCTCAGAGCTAGTGAGTATCTGAGGCCAGATCCGAACTCGGGTCCTCCTAATTCCAGCATTGTCTCCATTGCATCACCAATAGTAATGTCTAGTTGTTGAAGCTAAAGATCCGCCCTCCCTGTTCCCAAAAGCAAAGAGATTTTTCTAGTTCCAAGGAAGAGACTGACATAAAACTTTGTCGGGATGGGCTGCTAGCTTTGCACAACATGTTTACTCAATCAGTGAACCAACAGGCATTTAAACACCCGCTCCAAGGCAAGCACTGTGTTAGGCACCGGAGCTCAAGACAGAAACAAACAAGCCCAAAGATAACACGGTGACCTACTTCAAGTTATTCTGGGTTCTCAACTAGCAGCTGATGTTTCCTTAAGAAAGAAACAAAGACTTTAAGCTGCCTACAAAGTGATGGACTGAGGGCACAGCTTGGGCACTCTGCAATCAGCCAGTCCCTGACCAAAGGGGTCAGCAAGTCCTGAAAGCAACCACACATGAGCACGCTGTGCCCCAAGAACCCCAGAACATCCTTTAGCATGCAGAACATCTTGTGCGGGCTGCTCCCTCCAACTTGGCCCACAGAGCCAGTTGAGCATCCGAGGAGCTATAGCTCAACCAGGATGACAATGCCAGTTGATGTAAGCTCATGTATTAATGAAAAGGTGGCATCCCCGCTGTCCCCAGGGTTGGAGCAGCAGACAGACCATGAAGCTCTCTTAGATTCTGCTGCCTTGTCCCTCCCACGGACCTGAAGGAGCTATAGTACCAAGCATTGTCTTACTCTTAAGAGTAACAAGGAGAGATTTGGGGATCACAGCAATAGGATACGTGCCTAAGGCAGATTTCATGGAGGGGTTTCATTGACTGGCCCACAATGATAATATACAATTCACATTTCTTTCTATAGCTGCTAAAGGTTTACAAACTTTCCCCTGACAATAGCCCCATGAAATAAAGAAACACAGCCTTATCCCCACTTTACAGATAAAGAGACTGAGGCTCACAGGAGTTTAAAATGACTCCCCTAATGTCAGACACCTGGTAAAGGGCAGAGCCACCCATAATCATGCAGTGTCCAAGCTAGAGGTGACCTTGGAGAGCATCTAGAACAGGGGTTCTTAGCCTTTTCTGTGACATGGACCCCTTTGGTTGCCTGGTAAAGCCTATGGAATAAGGTTTGTTGCTCACGTTCATATCGGAAGGAAAGGCTCAGTTTCAGTGGGAGGTTAGTGAAAACCATGATCTAATTTTTTCCCATCCAATTTCACAGAACCCCTGAAATCTATCCACAAATCCTGGGAGGTTCTGGGGACCCCAGGTTAAGAGCCCCTGATCTAGACCAATGCCAGCATATAAGCTCTGATTACCTGTTTGCTCAACTATAAAATGAGGATAATAACAGCACCCACCAGCCAGGGTTGTTGTAAGGATCAAGTGCCACAATATTTGTAAAGTACCTGGCACATAGTAGGGGCTAAATAAGTGCTTGTTCTCTCCCTTCCTTCCTTCCTCCTTCTCTCCCTTCTTTTCTCTCTTCCTCCCTCCTCCCCTCTTCTTTCTTCCTTCTTTCCTCCCTCTCTCCCTCCTTCTCTCCCTTCCTTGCTTCCTTCCTCCCTCTCTTTCTTCCCACTACACCATGAATACAAGGACCACTAGCAGCTGCATCAGCTCTTTTGGGACAGGAAGCACACCCCTTATCCTACAGCCAGACACCCACACAGGGCTTGCTAGACTCCACCAAGATTCCAGGCACGCCCTCTCCACCCCCAGAATGTGTGTTTTGCAACGCAACATCATAACCTGTCTCAAAATGTTTCCTATGAGATATTTTTATGGCCATTTTTACCTTGCTCCCTCCCCTGTTCTGCCTGTTGGATTCCTACCCTTCATTAAAAGCTCAAATGTCCCTTCTTCCATGAAGCCTTCGCTGATTTGTCCCATCTCAGACATCACATGGTTCTTTGCTTCATACGTCCAAGACATTTAGCATGTAACATCACATAGGATAGCCATTTGTGTTTGTATCTTATACCCCTGGAATCCTAGATTAATAGCAAGCTTCACGAGTGTAGGCGACCATTCCTTTATTTACATTTTGTACGTTCCTTCCTAGTACCTAGCAGTGTTCAAATTCATTTCAGTGTTCAAATTCAAATTCAGTATTCAAATTAAGTACAAAGGTTCTTTATAAAATATTTGCTGATAATTAAGAAAGATGGACTGATGCCATCAGACAGCAGAGAACAAACCTCTAACCCCAAAAGTGCCAAGATGCACTTTCTATACCTTAAAAACTAAGGGTTCAGTGAATACTCTTGGCTGAGTTTTTCTAAGAAAATCTAAGGGAGGGAGCGAGGGAGGGAGGGTGGAAAAGGACAGAAGAAGGACAACACAATCATAAACAAGGCTTTCCTAGAATATATTTTTCACACCTTCTCATGAAGTGTTAGCATATGGTATATAGAGTCTGGGGAGCTACTTTGGGATGCTTGGGTGTTATAAAAAATGCTGGTTGAACTGACCTGAATTGTTGAAATCTGTCACTAGATATTTGCTCTCAGAGAGAGTTGGAAGAAGGCTTTCTGGCTAATAACAAGTCTGCATTCCACTAAGAGAACTGTCCCAAACCAAACAGATTCCAGTCAAAAAGCAGTTTATTAAGCATCAGTTGTGTGGCCTGTATTATGATACTATGTTGGGGTAGAAGGGGCAGGGTGTATGTGTACATACTTATAAGCTAATACTAGGAAGGAGAGAACATTAACAATTGGGGCAATCAGGGAAGGCTTCCCAGAAGAGGTGATGCCAGAGCAGAGCCTTAAAGGAAGATAGGGATGCTGAGAGTCAGAGATCAGGAAGGATTCATTTCAAGCACGAGGGACAGCTTGTGGGAGTGTGTGCAGGTAGGAGGTAGAAAGGAACGTAGAGTGTATGAAAGGAAATCACATAAAATATGACTGGAAATGTAGGTGGGCGCCAGACTGTGAGAGCCTTAAATGCCACGCTGAGGAGTCTGTATTTTTATCTTAGAGGCAGCAGAGAATTACTCAAGATCTTTGAGCAGAGGAACAAAATGATGAGACCTGTGCCTCAAGAGTCTTTGAGTAGTTACATGGATGATAGATGGGAGGGTGGGTGGGGATAAGCCAGGAAGGGGGGGCACCCCAGACAAGAGGGAATGAGGGTCTACGCTAGGGCAGGAGCTATGTGAGTGGAGAGGGAGATGGATGCCAGAGTGGGTAGGGAGACAGGATCGCCAAGACACAGCAGCCATCTGGATATGTGGGATGAGGGAGAGTACATCCCAAGGTGTCTATGAACATGCAAACCTGGGTGACTGGCAGCATGGCGGCACCCTCGACAGAGACAAAGCTGGGGAAGGGTTAGTTTTAGGGGGGAAAAGGATGAATTAGGGGTGTGGGGTCCCAACAGGACAGCGAGGCAGAAAGCACCAATAGACAGCTGGGGATGTGGGACTGGAGTGGAGGAGAAAAGTATAGATTTGGCAGTTATCTGTTAAGAGATGATATTCAAATACAGGTGAGCTGCTAAGAAGGCCAAGGGAGAAGGTATACAGAGAAAAGAGGACCCAAGACAGAACTTCCAGGGACATCCATGCTTAGGGGACAGGAGATGGATGGTGAAGCAGCAAAGGAAATGGAAAAGGAATAGAGAAACAGTCAGGTAGAGGGGGAGGGGGAGAGGAAGAGATGCAGAGGGGGGAGGGGGAGAGAAGGGAGAGGGGGAGGGGGAGAAAGAGGAGACAGGGAGAAGGAGGAGGATTCCAACAGCCAAGGAGAACACAAACAAAACGCTGGAGCTGAGTTTTAAACAAGCCAAGAGAGGGAAGTTTTAAAGCATCAATGAAAGCAGTTGGAGTATAAGATGTTGAGTCAGAGGTCCCAGGTTCAAAACCAAGCTCTGCAGGAATTTCTCACTGCTGCAGGAGTTTGGCTGAGTCCCTTCTCATCTCTAGACCTTGGATTCATATTTTATAAACAGAAAGGGTAGGACTAGGTGATATCTGAAGTTCCTTTTAATTCTAAATCCTAACTGCATTCCAACTAGTACCACTCTTTTCAAATAGAAGAAAATGGAACATGGACCAAACATACATCCACACGCTGGGAATGATGGGGGTGGAGGATGGGGGGCAGGAACCTCTCCTTCCAGAAGATGGGGTCAGACCACTCACCCTGGTGTATGTGTGAATGGGAGGCAGAAGAGGACCACAAAAAATGATTCCTCTGCAGTTGGAGGTGGGGCAGTAACCCCACCACACAATGAAGAATGAAACAGGCCATTTTCCAGGTCTCCAGCTCTAAGACCCCTAGTTCAACTCCAGGTCTATCCCACAGAGAAGGGAAAGTGGAAAGAAAAGCACTCTGGCTTTCCAATGAGAACAAATTGAGGTTTCATTCCAATCCTGTAGTCAATTTATTTGTGAAGTCAGTCATTGTGAATTTTTAAGTCTTTTGTGGACATGGGACATAACTAACCCCCACAGGACCCCAAGTAAAAGACGGTGGGTACCAGTATCTCACAGCCCTTCAAATAGCTATGGCTGGAAACAGAATTTTGTTTAGTGTCCATACTTTTCACACCCATCCATTAGTCACAGTGTTCTGCAAACATAGGTGATGAGGCCAGGATCTGTGCCCCAAAGCTCCCCTTCTGTGTCACATGGGGGAGGCAGGGAGAGAGAGGGAGCTCTAAGGAGAGATATTCTAGGCTCTTCATCTCCTTGGAGAAGCAATTACAGCTGCCTATAATGGTCCCAGAGTCTTCAGCTTTGAATTCCTAGGGCAAGCATCATCAGAAGGCATGAAACCCTTCTTCTCCAAAGTGTCTGTGGTTGTAACCAATGAATAGGACCCTGGGATCTATCAAGCTTAGACCCAAGCTTTGTGGGGAGCCCCTGGCTCATGAGGAGCAAGACAGAGGCTCTAGAAAATCTAGGGCCTAAGTTCTTGCAGAACTATCACTACAAAGAATGCAGCTGTGAAGGCATTTTGCTTCAAACATTAACATGTGACTCAGGAAAGCCAAGTGTTTTTTATTTGATTGAATTAACTTTCAAAAATACTTAACATTCAAAAACATAATCCAAAAGACAAATCATTTATACCTTAAAAGAATACTTGCGGTTTATACGGTCTTCGGGCCCAACAGGCGAGGTCACATAGCTGGGCAGTGGGATGCTCCCTAGGACAGCTTCTTCTCGACTGTCTTTGAACAGAAGAAGAAAAAAAAGCTCAGGATAAGCCATGGGCCCTGGCCAAAAGGTGGAGGACAGGAGAGGTCAATAAACACACATTAAGGCATATACTATATGTAAGGCCTTGCCCTGGGTATTAGCCCTCCCTCACTCAAATCAAAGTCAATGGCCAGTCACCTCATCGTTTCCCTGATGTCATGGTCCTCTTCAAAAACAAAAGACAAACACAACAACAAGACTATAAAGATAAAAAGCAACACAGCCTCTGCCCTCAAGGATTGGAACCTGGCAATCTCACAGCTCAAAGGGACCTCAAAGGCAATCTAGTCCTAATCGTAAAAGAGACGGAGTCTCTAGCATTTCTGGCCAGTGGTCATCGAGCCTTGCCTTGCCTCACCTTGGAAATATACACTGTGTTCGAGTGGACATAGGATGGGGCAGGGGAAAGGGAGAGATCCAGACAGGGTCCTCTAGAAACACGAAGGTAGCTGGGATTATCTTCTGCTGGGAGAAGGGCAGGAAGAGGAGATAAAGGGATGAGGGAAGGCATCTGGGAGGCAGAGGTGGCACCTGGGCTGATCCTCAAACGGAGGAGCAAGTTTCAACAAGTGGAGATAAGAAGAGACAAGAGGTAAGCATTCTCTCCCAGAGGGCAGAGCTAAACAACAGGTTACAAAATGAACTGATTAAACAGTAATAATAATAGCTGAGAAGAGGAAGCATGCCGTCATGGATAGAGAGCTGACTTCAGGAGGAGGAAGACTTGGGTTCAGATTCCGCTTCTGGCATCCACTGGCTGTGTGACCCCAGACAAGTCACTTAAGTTTGGAGCACACTGGGAAACTCCCTAAAGCTACAAATTGGCTTTTCAAAATCAAAATCCTTGCTGGCCTGGTCCCTTCCTACTCCTTGAGTCTTTTTTCAGCTTCATCTCTTCCCTGTACTCTGGGACCCCCTTGCTATTCCTCACAGAAGACAGTCCATCTCCTGACTCCCAACATCTCCAGCTGTCCCCCATGTCTGGGCCCCTCTCCCTTCTCATCTCTGCCTCCCGGCTTCCCTGGCTTCCGTTAAGCCTCAGCTAAAGTCTGGCTTTCTGCATGAAGCCTTCGTCCAGTGATTATCTCCAGTTTGTCCTAACTGCATCTGGTTTGTACATAATTGTTCGCATGTTGCCCCCCACACCTTTATTTTACCATGAGCTGCTTGAAAGCAGGTGCTGTCATTTCTGGTTTTTATATCTCCAGGACTTCAAACAGTGCCTGGAACATAGTAGGTGCTTCATAAATGCTTATTGATTGACTGAAGTTGCAGAACAGGTGATTAGCACAGGGGAGGCCATATGGTCCGATGGGAAGAGCATGGAATTTGGAGTCTAAGGGACTCTCCTTCTGATGCTTGCTACCTGAGTGAGCTTGGACAAATCATTGAGTTTCTCTGGGTTTGGGTTTCCGCTTCTGTAAAATGAGATGTCCCTTTTAGTTCTAAATCCCATAACCTCATGATACACAAATTCCCCTAATAAGCCTAGTCCGCAGAATTGCTGGCACCACACTTACTCAGGCCAGCTCGCATCTTCACCATCTGTGGGAAGTCACTTCAATTCCCTGGACCCTCAGTCTCCAGATCTATAAAATGGGGGGTTTAGACTAGATAGCCTCTGTAGCCTAGTCCAGTTCTATATCTATGATCCAATACATTGGCAAGAGGGGACTTTCTCACTTCCCTACACCAATGAAATAAATTTTTTTAGCTGTTTTCCATTGTGCCCAACTCTTTGTGACCCCTTTTGGGGTTTTCTTGGCAAAGTTACTGGAGGGGTTTGCCATTTCCTTCTCCAGCTCATTTTACAGATGAGGAAACTGAGGCAAACAGGGTTAAGTGCCTTGCCCAGGGTCACACAGCTAGTAAATGACTCCAGGCTTGGCAATCTATCCACTGAGCCATCTAACTGACCCTAATGAAATCACAGGTCTAGTATTAAAAAAAAATCAGGTCTAATTAAAAAAAACACACATACACAACAAAAACTTGACAGGTCTTCAAAGTGTTTCATGCACATCCTTTCATTTGATGCTCACGACAACTTTGTGAGGTAGATGCAACAGCTATTATTTTCTCTATTTTACAGATGGGTAAACTGAGGCTCAGAGATGTGAAAGAGACTTTCTTGTGATCACACAGCTAGTACTTATCAGGGCCAGGATTTGAACTAGGGCCTTTCTTGACTCAGTATTCTTTCCTGTATACCAATCCTGTCTCTGAACAGTAACATTTAATAGGTAACAAGGCTGGGCAGAACCCTGCACTAGGCACTAGGGGAGATGTGATGTAGATAAGGTAGGCCCTTACCCTCAGGGAGTTCCCATTTTAATAGAGAGATGAGATGAGATGCATCAGACAGGACTATAACACCTAAGATAAACTGGAAGGGTACAAAATCAAGCATTATGTGAGGCAGGAGGTGGAAAGGCTGGTACTGACTGGGGGTGGGTTTGGGGGAGCCTCATGAATGGACGGTGTAGTAGGGGAGCTAAGGAAGTTATCTGAGTAGTTGAGTTAAGCTTTGAAAGATGAATAGGATCAAAGAGGCCTGGGTTTGTAGATGGAAGGGACAGTAAGTCACCTAGGAATTCACAGGAGAAGAGACAAAAGCAGATTTCTCCTAGATTATAAACTCCATGAGGGCAGATGCTATCTGAGTTCTCTGCCTAGCACAGTGCTCTACATGTATGTACTCGACCCATATTTAGGGCACTGAATTACACGCCTTGCCTATGTATGTACATGCGTGCATTCATCTCCTCTTTTAAATTTGACTGGAAAGTTTCCACACCAGAGCTGTGCCCCCAGTGGGATGGGATTTGAGAGGATTGTGGGATGTGCAATAGTCTGTAAATGAATCAAACTGAATAGGACATAAATAACTCAGGCACCTCCCCCAGGAGGGATTGCCCCTCTTCCCTCCCTTGGCTCCCTCTAAGCTCTAAACAAGCTAGACTTCTCTCCATTTCCCATTTTCATCCCGCCTTCTACCCTATGCCTACGCCTTTGCTCACCCTATCCCCTGTGCCTAGAATGGGCTCCCCCCACCTTTCCCTCCCCATCTAGTTTATTAAAGTCCTTCCCTTCTTTCAAAGACCAGCTTAGAAGCTACCTCCTCCATGAAGCCTTCCCTGGCTGGCTGGCCCTCCTAGTGAGGGCCATCTCTCCTGCCTCATATAATATGGTATTTTTAATCTGCACTCTCTCTCCTATCATAGTCATTTATGAGCCCATCCTTGCCAGGCTGTACTATAAACTCCTTGAAAACAGCACCTGGGATATCCCTTTTTTTGTGTTCTCAGTACTTTGCACATAGTAGGTGCTTCATAATAATTTTTGCTGAACTGAATTGCTAGGACTACCAGAGACAGGGACGGTGAGCAAACCCTTCTGGGGGGATGCAGTTTCAGGGACCTGCCATCAGTTAAATGTGGGAACAAGATCAGAGCCACAAACCAAGAGCCCCCAGAGCAATTTCATTTTATCGGGCTTGGAGACATCTAGGTGGGTTGGTAGCACTGGGCGCCTTGATGAAGACTGTGAACCTAACCAAGAGAAGGGGCTTCATAGCTACTTCCTTCTCTGCCAGTAAGAATGTCTGCTCACCTTTATAGTAGAATAAACAGTAATCAGCAAGCACAAACCATCTTCTCTTCCATAATCGCATCCCAGAGCTGTCCTACAAAGTAGAGCAAGCCAATTCAGAGGGACCCCTGTGCAGAGCTCTCCCCACCTTATCACTGTTGCACAAGCAAATGAAGCAAGTAGTGCAGCTTCACTGTAGTCTTTGTGAAAAATATAATAACAACACATGGGACTACAGGGTTTACAAGGTGTCTTTCTCCCAACAACCCTGGCAGGGAAGGAGTATGAGTAATATACTGTGCCCGTTTTATAGATAAAGAAACTGAGGTTCAGATGGGTTGACTAACTTGCACAAGGTAATGCTTCCCTTAATGCTCTAGACCAGGGATAGGAACCTGTGGCTTCGAGGCCACATGTGTCCCTCTGGTTCCTCAAGTCTGGCCCTTTGACTGAATCCAAACTTCACAGAACAAATCCCCTTAATAAAAGGATGTGTTCTGTAAAACTTGGACTCAGTCAAAAAGTCACACCCAAGGACCTAGAAGGCCACAGGTTCCCCACCCCTGGGCTAGATAAATGGCTAGATTATGCAGAGATGAGTTCCTGACCAAAAGCACTTTTTTAAACGCTATGTCTATTACATGGTCATCTCATGACAGAAACGCTGAATTTTTTTTTTACTTTTTCTGGGGGAAGATTCCCCAAATCTGGTGTCCTTTTCATTGTCTGAAGCTCTTACCTGTTTGTGCAACCAGCCTCTCACCACCACAGGGACATTGGGATTTCTTCTGATAGCCTGGTCCCTTTTTCCAAAGCTGTGAATTTTGTTAGTCTTGATAACCTAGGGGAGGAAAAAACACTCCTCAAGATTTTAACTAGAAGGATTTAGATTTGATTCAAGTCCCAGGAGCTGTGTGGTCCTCCCCTGTCTTCCTAGCCCACCCCCCACCTTTTTCCACAACAGGACCATCAGGGACCACCATCTGACTTGGAAGCATGGAAGCCAGGGCAGTAACTTCCAGTCCCAGAAATATACAGCCGCCACATGCAATGAGCCTAAGAGGTAATGATCACCAAAAAAAGAAGTAAGACAAAGAGAGAGCCTAAGAACCCAAAAGATGGCCCTAGACAGACATGAGCCATCAAGGAATCTCACAGGATTTAGGGCTGGTCAGTGTGGAACGTTTTAGAGTTCATCTGGTCTAACCCTGTTATTGTACAGAATAAGAAACTGAAGCCTACAGAGGTTAAATAATTTGCCTAGGTAACGTAGATAGTCATTAGCCAGGCCAGGATTTGAGCACCAGTCTTTAAATCCCAGAGGGCCAACTAGATGGCACAGCGGACAGAGCACTGGGCTTGGCATCAGGAAGACTCATTGTCATGAGCTCAAATCCAGTCTCTGACACTTACTAGCTGTGTGACCCTGGGCAAGTCACTTAAACCTATTTGCCTCAGTTTCCTCATCTGTAAGATGACCTGAAGAAGGAAATGACAAACCACTCCAATATCTTTGCTGAGAAAATTCCAAATGGGGTCACAAAGATTCAGACATGACTTAGGTCAACAACAACCAAAAAACAACTTCAGACTCCAGGTTGAATATTGCCGGTCTCCACTAGTGAACAATGACTCCAGTGTGTCCTTAATCCTGCTTAATCCAGGATCACTTACACAAGGAACAGTGACTGGATCAGGAGCAAATCTTGTGCGTTCTTGGGCAAATGCTTCCCTTCTCTGGGCATATAACCTCCTCCTTAAATGTGAGGAGTTGGCTTCGAAGGTCCCTTCCAGCTCTGAACTCCTATGATTCTGTGGGATTTAACTTTTGGGTGTCTCCAGGTCCTTACCCAGGGCCGTGTGCACAGGATGGCCTCGATAAACACAGGGACTGAAGATGAAAAAAAAAAGGTGCTACCTGCAGCTTTAATGGGCCTCACTGAACCTAAGCTCCTGAGTACAGAGAGGTAGGTACTGGAACCCTCAGCCTCACTAGAGTGAGGATTCTACTAGGCTGAGGCTGGTGGATCACTTGAGCTGGGGAGTTTTAAGCTACAGTGGGCTGAAGCTGACTGGGAGTCCGTACTGAATCTGGCACCAATAAGATGAGCCCCCAGGGAGTAGGAAGGACCACCGGGTTAAGTAAAGAGGTTCAAACCGGCCTAGGTGGGAAACAGAGAAGGCTCAAACTTCAGAGCCAGATAGCAGTGGGGCTGAGCCCATGAACGGCCACTGTACTTCCAGCCTGGGGAGACAAGGAGACTCAGCCTCAAAATAAGTAAATGAACAAATAAATAAATGCAATCAATACCACAAAAATTAAATAAGTAAATGAAATGGGATGATGGGTGGGAGAGCTCTCTGAATAGCATGATGTACTGTGCAAACAGGAGGATCTTTCCAAATTCCCCACCTAGACGCTGGCTTTTGCCTGGACAGGCCATGGTCCAGGTTACAGAGAAGGGAAGGGACAGTTGAGCCACCTGGGACTCACCCTTGGTCCTGATTTCATATCCAGAGTGGATGTGGTTCCGACTGTGGATGTCTCACTGACCATGCTGGAGGGTCGCTGGTTCATAAACTCTTGCTTTGACATATGCGGATTTGGCCTAAAGACAGAAGGGAGAAGGAACACAGTTAAACATAAGACCAGAGACTGAGGCTTCCGCCTGAGAAAGGGTCAGAGTCCGCAGGAGGGGTGGTACAGGCTCCAGCACAGCAGCATTGGATTGGGAGTCAGAGGCATCCTAACTTTGTCATGACTTTGGGTAAACCCTTTAAACTACCTGGGCCTCAGTTTCCCCATCGGTAAGAAGAGGGATTTGGACTAGATGACCACTAAGGTCCCTTCAAGCTCTAGAGCTATGATCCTATGGTCTCTCTGGACTGACTGTGTGTAGCTTTCTTCCCTCCGTTTCTAACGCCCAGCACTCTATCTGTCCATCAACAATCACCAGAATTGGTGTGAACAGTGAATACACGTGGGCTCTTCAGACCATAGCCCAGGAGCTGTCAAGGACTTCAGAGACCAGGCACTCCACTCTCATTTTATAGACGAAGCAACTGAGGCTCAAAGAAGTTCAGTGGCTTGTCCAGGGTCTCACAATTCTAAAGGTAAAGAGGTAGGACAGGACTCTCTGCATTGGACAGGAATGACAGAGAGGGGCAGGATCATTCGGTCCTGACAGCCACCTTCTCCATCCCAATCCAACACTCAACGGACCCAAGCACCTCTCCTCCTGCCCTCCACATGCAGTATTTGCTCACGGGCGCACAACCACACATCCAGCTCTCCGCTCTGGAGTCAGCGCCTGGCGCTCAGTAATCCACCCCTTACACATACACACACACACCTCCATCTGCCCAGGATCCCAGAAAAAAACTATTTATAATTAGTAACTAGAGATGATTCCTTGCTCCCTGCCCCACTGAATACACATAGATACAGAAATGCTTACATAAACGCCCACGGGGCCCACATCCCAAAATAGACCACATAACAAAGAATTCTATTCTGAGAACACTTGGTTCTCCCCAAAATAGAGCCTGCAAAGATGCTTAACCCTTCCTACGGCACCTGGAAAAGAATGTGGGGAACGCTAACTGAACATACCTCCAGACCAGGATGAAAAAGAAAATGATTCTACTGCTTCCTATCAGACAGCTTCACTCAAGGAAGCCCACCCAGCCCCCTACGACCCCTTCACGAAATCATCACAAGACACTGGTGAGGTCCTCTGTCACTTGCCTCTGAAATGCCCCATCCCCAGTCCCTAATGTGGCAGCTGCAAATACAGCCAGCAAAACGCCTCCAATGAAACTTCAGTACTCGTTCATGAAAAAACAAAGAAGTTAGCCCAAGTCGCCCGCCCAACTCACCAATCCTCCTGTCTCCTGGAGAGGAATCCTCCCTCTAAGCGGCAGAGCTCAAGCTCCAATAGATACTGGATTCTTGTTTACCACTTGCCCAGCGGGCAGGCAAAGGGATGTTCAGTGCCAAAATGAGGCTCTCCACTTCAGGGCAGGTGGAAACCTGATCTTGGAGTCAGAGGGGGAAGCTACCACACCCCTCCATGGCCTTGCAGGTTCACAGAGAAGAGAGCCACTTAGGCCCAGTCATAATCTGGGAAAACTGTCCAAGAGGAGCCCAAGAGAAGCGCCCCAGGCTCCAGCTGGGGGATCTGCTGACTCTCAAAACAAGTCCTGGAATTAGGACAAGAGCTCTACAGCCCCTAAGGACAGATCCGGGACATCCCCCAGCTCTTCACAGAAGCAGTCGGTTCACCCTATTCTCTGAACAGTGGCACAGGGAGGTAGGAGACTTCTGCAGTGGCCAGGGGGCCAATTACTGCTGGCACCGGGTAGTAGGAGGCTTATTTTCCACTAGGAGGGGAAGGAAAAACCCAAACCAAAAAAAAAAAAAACCAACCCCCCCAAAAAACGTCACTGCCTTCTTATCAGCTCAGGCGCAAGCTTCCCAGATTCTCCACCCATTTTCTCCTTCCTAGCCAGGCTTTTGGTTACTTCTCTCCACTGAGAAAATGTCACTGAGCCCAAAACACTCTATTTGGGGACAGGCAGTGTTCAGCGGGGAAGCCAGCACAAATTCAGGAGGCGGGAAGGCATATGGGAGGGTGCTGAGTCTGTCCCCTTGCCTCTAGGCAGGGCTGCTTCAAAAACCCTTTCTGTGGGCTTCCTCAGTGGTCCCTCCATCCCATAAGAGCCCCAAAGTTGGGAGAGAGGACGAATATTTATTCTCCAGTCTCTCCGTTACTCAGTCTTTCTAGTGTCCACAGAGACCCATCTCCTTTCCCTATACTAGATTCTGGGAATGTGAGTTGATAAGTGTGATCTGTGAAGAATGGAAAATCTTTCATCAACTGAACGGAGGTTATATTCCTGCAGCAGGAATTGAGACACAGAGAGAGAGTGGGGTGGGGTAGATATCACTGAATCTTATTAAGCCAATCCATGCCGAGATCCAGGCTAGGGAACAAGAGGCCCTCACCACCCCATGTCCTCCAATAACTTTTAGCAAGAAGTGACAGAATATAGGGGAAGCTCGTGATGGCATCAGACTGGGTTCAAATCCCACTTCTGTCATTTACTAACTATGTAACCTTCGACAAATCACAACCTCAATTTCTCAATCTGTCAAAAGAAGGGTTGGAATAAACCCGTCCAGCTCTCCCCCTAGGACACTGAAACGATGCCTCTGTCATTCACAAGCTGAGTAACCTGGTGGGTAAATCACTTAATCTCTCTTTTCCTCATCTGTGAAACAGAGTGGTTGGAATACATGGGCTCTAAGGTATCTTCCAGCTTTCAGTCTATGACCCTATGACATCAGCTCTGCCCCCAATGCCATCCAAAAACACCTCTCTGGTTTTTGTAGCCAGAGACCCAGAGGGTTCATTTGAAGTGAAATGATTTTCTCCTCTAGACCTGATCCTACTTCCTCCTGCCTCACACCTCCTCTTCTTGCATTTTCTAGAAACTTCCATACCTTTATCTGGATCGATGGCAGATCCCGAGCCTCCATACATTCATCCGCCCATCCATCCCTATGACATCGGAGGTGAGAACCAGATACACTTGAAGTGAGAACTTGCCCCCTCCTACCCTGGTGTGTAAGAGATGAGAGCCCCAGGCATTCCATAGACTGAAAAGGGAGAGAAGGGGAAGCTGGGAAGCCATTCCAAAGGACCATCACTCCCCCCCACCCCATCCTCTTCCTTCCATTGCCTGACAATCACTGCCCCTGAAGCCCAGCAACAACAGCCGGTCGCTCTAACCACTGAGATCCAGCTGTGGATTAACTCCCAACTCCTTGTCCTCCAGGGTCCCATCCCAAAGAGTCTCGGTTTCAGCCCAGGGTTTAAAACTTGCCATAACCAATTATTCTCATGCAAAAGCCTGAGTCTCATGTGAAAATTCTCTCTAAGAGCTTCTGAAAGTGCTGAAATGAAATGGAACCTGAGAAAGCCCTTTCAGACACATGAGCTGAAGGGTCTGAGAGGGGATCTATCATCCCAAGGCAATCTACTTCATCCAAATGAGGGCTGCCCAGGAGAAGACATGATCCACCTGCCTCTTGGACCAGGGATCTCCCAATGGCAGAGAGTTCCCATAGCTTCTCCTTATTTTATACCTCCCACTAGCAAACAGCACAGGGCAAGGATTTAAGTCTAGGTGGGACCTTAGAGATCATGTAGTCCAATGTCTTAATTGTGCAGGAGATAAAAATGAGGTTCAGAAAAGTTAAGCAACTCACCCTAAGTGCCTGGAGCAGAATTTAAAACTAGGCTTTCCTAATACCAAGCCCAGCAGTCCATCCTCTATATCATGCAACCTCTCACTGAAATGAGAGTATGGCTTCCCAAAGTGACTTCTTGGAAGGGGCCAGCACCCCACTGGATATCTATTCTAACAGGCTTAGTGGCCCAGGAAATAAGAGTGCTGAGCCTAGAGTCATGGATACCCAAATTCAAATCCAGCCTCAGACACTTACTAGCTGTGTGACCCTGGGCAAGTCACTTAACCTCTGTTTGCCTCAGTTTTCTCACCAGTAAAATGGGGATACCTAGTCAATGAACATTTATCACATGCCAGACACTGTGCTGAGTTCTAGAGATACCAAGAAAGGACAAAGATAGTCCCTGTTCTCAAGGAGCTCACTGTCCATCTCCCAGGGTTGTTGTGCGGACAAAACGAGATATGTGTAAAGTTCTCTGCACACCTGAAAGTGCTGTATAAATACCAGATGCCATTATTATTAATGATCAATCAATCTACTTTGCTGTCACATCTTGTAGGCTCGCTCTGTAACTTACACTTCCTGGACTCGGGAATCCAGACCAATTCACCCTCAGCTTTTTTTGGCGGTGGAAGCCGTTCACCCCCCTCCCCCCAGGTTTTACAGAGAAACTTCCCAGTCCCAAAAGAGAGGAAATCCCCCGAGCCGATATTAACATCTGTGGAAAAACTGCAGAGTTTATAAGCATCCATAGATGGCTTAGAGCACATGAGTCACTGAGATCCCCACGAGGGAGGAAAAAGACAAGCCGGCAAGAAGGGCCACCAGGAGCGCATCTCAGCATCTTAAATGAAGTCAATTAACTTAAAAGCCCATTTGCTGGGTTTCCGTGCTATGAGATTCCTAAACCACAGTGGGATGATGGAAACAAAGAACTCTTTCTCCTTGTCTTGGGTTATAGGAATGTTGATTATTTGGCTGGTGGGTCGTGGGCTGAGGATAAAGAGTGAGCTAGAAAATGAACTTGATGGTCTTCCCACTAAAAAGAGGGGAGGGGAGAAGGATATTAGAATGTATTTGTCTACAGAAGCTAGCGAGAAAAGGGATTCTAAGCCTTTAAGCCTAGATTCTGACTTTGGCTTGGTCAGTGATCTCTCACTTGACCAGATACAGGTGACTTTGTCCTTTATTTTCCCATCTATAAAATGGGTGACTCCCTCCTAATTCTTACCTCTCAGTAGGTAACTAGGAAGGGCAGATGCAAGACTCTGGGAAGAAGAAAGAGTAGGATCATAGACCTAGAGGTAGAAGGGGCCTCAACAAGGGTGGGCTTGAGCCAGTTCAAACTGGAGGGGGAGAGGAGAGGAGGAGGAGGAGGGGAGAGGAGGGGAGGGGAGAGAAGGTGAGGGGAAGGGAGGGAAGGGAAGAGACAGTTGACTGTTAAATTGTCAGGGTGAGTATTTACACCTTAGAAATTAGCATGAAAGCCAATCGAAGGTACTATCTGCTCTCTCTTTTGTTTTGTTTTGCTTCTTCTTTCTCATGGTTCATTCCATTGGTTATAATTCTTCTTTGCAACATGACTAATGTGAAAATATGTTTAATGTGAATGTACATGTAGAGCCTATATCAGATTGCATGCTGTCTTGGGGAGGGGGGAGGGGAGGGAGGGAGAAAAAATTTATAATTCAAAAGCTTGTGGAACAGAATACATTGTAAACTAAAAATAAATAAATAAATTTTAAAAAAGAAATGGGCAAAAACTATAAATTGAGGCTTGATTTATTGTCGTGTTGATCATCTAGACTTATGAAATATTAATGATGCAGAATACTTTTTATTTTTTCTGGCAAGGCAGTGGGGGTTAAGTGACTTGCCCAGGGTCACACAGCTAATATGTGTCAAGTGTCTGAGGCCAGATTTGAACTTAGGTCCTCCTGACTCCAGGTCCAGTGCTCTATCCACTGCGCCACCTCATTGCACCCAGATTACTTTCTAAAGTGTGTCATGCATGCATTTCCCCCCAAGAGAATCAGTTGTTAAAGCATTTCCTAGCACACTGCTGCCCAAGAGGTCATCTGGTACAACCTCTCCTTGTACAGATGAGGAAACTGAGATTCAGAAAAATGACGTGACCTGTCCAAGGTCACCCACGTCAAAGGGACAGTATAATTTAATCAATAATTAACAAAATTAATGTTAATAAAATAAAAGGAGTTGGTTCTTTAATCACAGGGTCTTTGGTTAACTGTTTCTCCCCCAGGGGTAATGGTCACATGAGATAAAATATACATCGTGCTTTGTAACCATCACATAGTAAATACTTAGTATTTTTTTTTAATTATGAACCACCACACTGCCCCCAACTCCATAAAAATGTCTCAAGCAGCAAGTCCTAGGGAAAAACCCAATGCCATCTCGACGCCTTGCTCACGTGGTCCTCCCAGACCTGGAATGTACATCTCCTCCATCTGGTCAAGTCCCAGGTCTGACTTCCCCCATGAAGCCTTCTCTGAGATCCTCTCCTTTCCCTCCCGTTCCAGTTCCTTGGAATACTTCACTTCCATCTCTCCTCTGCACTGAACATGTCCTAGTGATCTGTGCCCATGTCTGTCTGTCTGTCCAGCTCAGGAGCACAGATTTAGAACTGAAAGAGCCTTTAGAGGCTGAGTCTCAACCCTTTATTTTGCAGAAGAAGCAGAGGTGTCCTTCCTTTCTTGTTCAAATACTTAGTAAGCATCAAAGTGTGGAAAGAGAGCTGGGTTCGGAGCCCAAGACCCAGGTTTGAATTAGCTCTACCACTTAACTATCTAGGGGACCTACGGTAAGTTATTTAACTTTTCTGGGACTCAATTTGCTCATCTCTAAAAAACGAGGGGGTTGAGCCAGAAAATGTCTAAGGTCATTTCCAGACTCGACAATGTGGGAGGTGTTGTTCTCAGCACAGAGAAAGACAGGATGACAAGGTGGAGCTGAGAAACAAAACAGCCTGTGTCCGAAAGGGCTGCTGGTCTCCTGGGGGCGAGGGACAGAGACAGGACATGTATTGGAGTCTACATCTCTTCCCACCAATCAGCACAAAAGTTCCTGGAGAGAAAGGTTTGTGTCAAATCTATCTCAGGATCTTGAGTGCCTAGCACTGTGCCAGGAACTGAACTGAATCTCTGTCTGGCACAGGGGCTTTTAACCTAGGGTCCCATGCACTTGCTCTTCCTCTTGTTAGAAGATTAGATCTTGCTCTCTCATGCAGGCTAGAAGTGTGTAGTGACCACTCACAGGCCCAATCCCACTACTGATCGGCATGGGAACATAGGCCAGTTCACAATTCCTTAGGCAGCTCCCAGGGCTCACCATATTGGGGTTGAACTTAGACCAGATAGCCCAGTCTTCAGAGGCCACTATAGCTCAGAAGTCCTAAATGCAAACAATCCACCAGCCTCAGCCTCCTCAGTCGATTGGGAGGACAGGTGCGCACCATCGCACAAGGTCAACTTGAATTTTTTTCCCTTTAATATTTTGGTAAATCTTTCAGTATCATTAATTCATTTTCTAATACTATGTATTTTATTTTATGCATTTTAAAAACATGACAAGAATTCATCAGATTGGCAAAAGGAGGATGGGATCCCAAAAAGGTTAAGATGCCTTGGTCCAGCATCATCCTCTGGGGAACATATGCCCCTTGTAGGCCACACACAGCAAGCACAGATTAGTGTACGTATGGGGGGACTGGAATTTTCATTCCACTGAGACCAGCAGGTTGCCCAATTTCTGTAAACACACACACACACACACACACACACACACACGTATGCTGTCTTACCATTAGATAACACTACCAACCAAATTGTACTTGGAGACTCTAGAATTTAAATTAAACTCACGGTTTGTTTTATTTCCATGGTACCCTCTCTCCAGAGAACTCAAGCTGTCATACAATTAACTTCAATAAACAGCAAATATTTTCTATAAACAGTTCCATAAACCCTTTCCATGAGGCAGCCACTGGCTGGGGCTCGGTGAAGTCCCCATGGGGTCCCTAGCACGGAACCGTCTCATTCTGGCCTGGGATGGGGAAGGAGGAGGAAACCAGGCAGCATGGGGACCACTTAAGCCAAGTGTCATTAAACAACACCTGTAGCTCACCAATTGCTTGAAAAAGAGGCTCACACCTTTGTGCTTTGTGTTATAGGAATCACACACAGCTCATTTGAAATAATTGAGACACTGGAGGAGGGAGGAGGGGGCAGAAAGCCCACAGACAAATGACACTGAATTCTTTAAGGCAGTTCAAGCATGTTCACACCCACTGTTTTAAAGGGTTTGAGGAAAAAGAAAAAGGAAGATAGAAAAAGCAGTAGGGAAAAGGAGGAGGTAAATGTCCCAGGCCCAGACGCCAGACAGACTGCCAACGCCTCCTTTATACTCCCAACACCCTGGGGGAAACTGTCTGCTACTGGGGCCCATTCACCACGGGCCCCCCACACTTATTACTCAATTCTCACTTTCACCGTGCCTTCTTCTCCACCCTTTCAGTTTCTTCTGTGTGTCTACACTGTCTCTGCCTCCCCAAACCCCTGCACACACACCTCATCCCTGTGGGAAGAAAGCCAGCCCAAACAGCATTGGCTCACTTGGCCAAACAACATCTGGTAGGCAGCCAGCCACACATGCCTCTGTCGGGTCTGGCTCCCCTACTTGGGAAGCTCAGTTCTCTTTCATGACCACCCCGCCCCAATCACTACCACCACCTGTGCATCCATTTTCTGGGGTGCATCTAAGTCAGAAGTTCTTAACCTTTTTATTTCTACAAAGCCTTCTAGAAGATTGGTGAAGCTTATGGATCCCTTCTCAGGATCATGTTTATAAAGGTATACAATAAAATACACAGAAAACCAATTAGTACTGAAATACAGTTATAAAGATGGTTTTTAAAAACCAAGTTCATGAGCCCAGGTTAAGAATCCCCAACCTATGGAGCATCCTCCAACAGAGACCATAGCACTTTTTCAGTTTGGGAGGAGTGGGACAGACCAAATGTAAGCTAATGAGACAAGGGGAAAGCAGGATTCCACTTACAGGATGCCCCTCCACACAAAACCAGACAAAACCATGAGCTTTTTCACCCAACCCAAGAGTGAGGATTTAGCAGCCATGAAGTGGTTGACGTGTTTCCCTAGTGATCTATTAAGACGGCTGCCTCCAGTAGGACCATGCCCCCAAACCAAGCTTCTTCTCTGAACGCAACAGCGCCGAAAACCAAAACAACAACCCACCCGGGTTCTGGGCCAACTGGGCAGCGCCACAGTCCTCTACCTACCTGCTCATTTCATTAATGCCACCGCCTCCTCTAGGTAGGAAAACTAAACGGCTCAAGTTTCTGCATCTGCATCCCAGGTGTCTCAGTTTCTCCCCCATTTTCCTGCTGCCATGGTAACCAAATGCAACAGGCAAAGGCAGCCCCAGACTGACTGTCTCGCGAGGCCTGGTACTGGCTGAATCAGCCACAGTCACCCACAGCCTAACAAACCAGTAGGAAGGGATGCTTATACTCTGAGCTAGCTAAGTATTCTGTACAGCCTCCAAGAGGCCTCTGGAGAAGGCCATGACTCTTCCTGGGCTCAAAAGTCTGGTATCAGGATTACAGAGTGACAACATTTAGCCACTTCTAGCAGAGGTCACCAGAAACCCATCAGCTTCTACCCCTTGACTCTGTCACTCCAGTGCTCCTGTCCAGAATTGCTGGTACGTACACACACACACACACACACACACACACACACACACACACACAGTCTGCCAGCCCATTGCCTTGCCTGCAGAAATAACTGGGTTACAACTGAAAAAAAAAATTACTAAATCAGCAAATACATCCCTTTCTGCTAAAGAGACCAAGATCTTTAAAACTTTTGTATGTCACTGTCCCGAGTAACACCAGTGACACTTTCAGTCAAGGATAGAAAACTTGGCTTCTTTCTAAATATCCAAGTAAAGAATCCATTGGGCAGCTCAGATCTCAAACAGAAGGCCCTGGTACTTCACATCCATGGAACTCTCAGAGCACTGAAGGACAGGCAGGACCAGCTACCTCCCTGGGGAGGAAGCTCCAAGATGAACTTCCATCCTTTCAAAAAGCCTTTGTGAGAACAGAGAACTACAGGAACTTGTGGAGTGTGTGATGCCAACTCCCAAGTCTCACCCCAGCACCAAATTCTCCCCTGAGCCTCAGGAGGGCTCACTGTACAAAAGCTGCTTTCAGGCACACCCCTGCGCCATTGCTCTGGGGCTTCTCTCCTCTTTGCTGAGGATGGCAGAGGCCTTTGTGATCAGCTCCCGGGCATCTCAGTAACAAGGCAGAAACGTCTCCGGTGCCCATGAATAAAAGTGCTGCACATGCAGGCACTAACATGAGTAATGACCCAATGTCCCACCTCCCAATGAGACTTCCGAATGCACTGAGGCTTCATCTCAAAATTTAAATCTCCATCTCCATGACACCCCAAATAAGTCTGTCTATAGCTCCCTTCCCCTTGTTTTTTTTTTCTTCCAAGAAATGGACAAACTGAGTGACGCCTCAAGAATTTGATGACTGGATTCAGGCTGGAGGATAGGTAGGGGGTACTGGATTAGAATCCAGCCAGGAAATTTCTCACAAAAGTAATGAAGCAAAGGACAGAAGTGAAACATCCCAAGAAAAGGGCAGAATCAGAGCAGTATAAAGTCCAAGTGAGGATTATTTTTTTTTGCTGGGATAAAATCTGCAGTATGGGAAGAGCAATCCAGACAGAAAATGCCAAAACAAGGAAAGGGGATCAGAGGAGCAGCATCAACCTATGCTCCAGGCTATAGTAAGAAAGAAAAAAAGTAGGAGACTCACAAGAATAAGAAAGGCAGCTGAAGGATAAGAGGAGGGCAGGAAGAAGATGCTTGTTGGTCTGAGGACTTGCTGGCAAATGTTGGCTTTCTCCAAGTCCACTAGAGGAGCCCCACCAGACACTGACACCAAGTGCTGCGTCTGGTTCTGGGCTCACAATTCAAGAATGTAACAGAGAACTAGGCCAGAGGCCAGGGAAGAACCAAAGAAAGGATCCAAGCACGAGAAAAACAGGATCCGTGATGAAAGAAAATCTGAAGGAACGGGCCTTGTTCCTTCCGAGGAGGGATGATCACAGCTTATATCCCAGGACAACAAAAACATTTACAGTGAAAGTCTCAAGCTGATCACAATAGCTTATTATTTGATACAACAAAATTCCAGGAGAGCCAAAGAATTTGGATTGTTCCCCTTGGAGTTCAGTGAAATGGGATCTACGCCCCTCGCAAGCAAAGCCTAGTCTGTTCCTAGGCTCAGAAGACAGACGGCAGAAGGGATGACCCTCTTTCCATTCAAAGAGCTCTCAGAGTCTGCTAATAAATGACCACAGGAAATTGTAGGAGTTCTTGCCTTTGGATAAGACCAAGAGCTTAAGGAGGGGGGTTGGTCCTACAAGTTTGGGGAGGGACATAGCTCTCTCTAGACTACTTTGACAAACAGAAGAGTTTTGCTGCATACACTAGCCCGCCTGTTGACCGACTAAGCACCTATCGTTAATCTTCTGAGATCACGAAAGAACATAAGGGGGCTGGTCAGAGGAAAGAAATTACCCACCACAGCTGTTTCCTGCCACGTCCTTTCTCCTCAGGCCTCCTAAAGCACCCGTCACCCATGTTTACGGCAGATGACACCCTATTATTTTACTAAGAAAACAACTGTCGTTCAGCCATTTTAGTTATGTCTAATTTTTCATGATCCCGTTTGGGGTTTTCTTGACGAAGGTACTTGGTTTGCTATTTCCTTCCCCAACTCATTTTACAGATGAGGAAAAAGAGGCAAACAGGGGTAAGTGACTTGTCCAGGGTCACACAGCTAGTGTCTGAGGCCGCATTTGAACTGACTCCAGGCCCAGCACTCTCTCCACTGTGCCACCTAGCTGAGGACATGGCTAAAATTAGCTGTGATGATAGCACTCTTTACTCCTCAAAACCCCAGACTCTCTTTCCCTCCAGTCAGGGAAAAAGAGGCATTCCTCCTCCTCAGAGAAGTTAATCCCTCAATCCCAAAGCCCTCTCAGACTTTGCTCCAATCATCAACCTTTCTTTCCCTAACACCTCTAATCCCTCCTTCTCTCCTAGATTGGTCCTGTCTGACTAAAATCTAATCCTAACAAAAGCCTCACTCCTCTGTTTGTTCTGACATCTTTCTTGACCCCTTCCTTGCCAAATTTCTTGAAACACCTGCCTACAGACACAGCCTCCACATTCTCACTGCCCTATCCTCTTTTCTTAATCCAACCCTGTGGTGAAGCTGCTTTTTCAGAGACCAACAAGAACCTGGCACTCATTGAATCCAATGCCCACATTCCCCTGGTTCTCCTATCACTGACTACTACTTCTCTGACTTCATCTCTTCCTGAGCCCTTACGGTCACAGTCTCCCTCAAGGTTCTGCCCCGGACCTTTTCTCGTCTCTCCCTCGGAAGCGTGATTTGCTTCAGTGCTTATTTATCAAATGAGATAATATTCATAAAGTTCTCGGCACAGTGTCGGGCACATAGTGGGGCCATAATAAATGCTCGTTCCCTTCCTTTCCCCGTGTTTCTAAGCAGATGACTCCTGAGTCTGACCTTGTCTGAGCTCCAGACGGGATAGGACTCCTTCACCAGTAAGTCCCCAGGGGCACCTCCAACTCAACACATCCCAGAAGGAACTGCTTCTCTTTTCTCCTAAATCTGCTGCTCCTCCTTCTGACCTCTCACTTCTGGAAGGGGTGTGACCATTTTCTCAGCCTTTCCTGTCTGAAATCCTGGTGTTATCTTTGATTACCAGAGGGAACAGAGAAGGAAGAGTCAATTAATTAGGAAGTCCCACTGACTCTAACACCACAATGTTTAGCATTGCATGTTGGCTCCCTTGTTAGACCCTGAGAACAAGGACCATTTTTTGCCTTTCTTTGTATCCACAGCGCTTAGAAAAGCTCTGGGCACTTAGTAAACCCTAAAGAAATGCACATTCACTTGACAATTTTTGCTTTGCTGACTGTTCCCACTGCCCTTATCCTAACTTATGTCTTTATTATCAATGCTCTGATTTATTGACATAGCTTCTTACCACCTCTCCTTCTCCTCCAATCTACACATTTTCTCATTACCTAATCTTTCTTTTGCATAAATACGATTAAACTCTCCTCTAATAAATCAGAGAAACAAATATAAACAAAGTAACAAAAATATTAAATGGCTCCCTATTGACTATAAAGTCAAGTCTTAATTTTTTCATCTAACATTTGAGATCTTCCTCATCTGGCTGCTATCCCACCTTTCCAGCCTTTTTCATATTATTCCCTTCCATATATTCTAGGCTATAGCCAAACGGCCTCCAAGCATACTTTTCACTATCCCTTCTCCGTGCCTTTGCTCACACTGTTGTTTATACCTGGAATACCACCCTGCCTGCCCTTCTCCTGGTGAAAGCTTACTCATTCTTTAATGCCTGACTCAAATGCCACCTTCTCTACAAAGACTCCTCTGGTTTCCCTGAAGATAACGACTCTCCCCTTGCCTTTGGACTACACGTAACATTTTTGTTTTGCCCTTTGTTAACATACTTATCAAATATTATGGTGTATAATTATTACTCCGATATATGTTTTATCCCTCTGCTAGACTGTGAGCCCCATGAAGGCAGGGACTTTGTCTTATGTAAATTTTGTACCTCTCATACCTTGGACAGTGCTCTGAATAAAACAGGCACGTTGAGATCTAGGAATACAAGAGTCTGGCCAATGGCAGACTACAGAGATCCTCCACGTATTACACAGGAACAAATGACAGTGGGTGCTCATTCCAGATTCCTAGCACCACATTTCAAGTGTGTGGGGGAGTGGTGTGGAGAGAGAAGGGAACATTTTATTAAGTACCTACTATGTGCCGGGCACTGTGAGAAGTAAGTGCTATTATCACCATTTTACAACTGAGGAAACCAAGGCAGACAGAGGTTAAGTGACTTGCCCATGTACCCTAAATATGTCCAAGGCAAGACTTGAACCCAAGCCTTCTTAATTCAGAGGTAGGCAGTCTATCTGCCCCTCACAGGGAGGTTATGAAGCTCAAATAAGACATTCATAAAGTCCTTTTTCGTGGTTATTATTGTTCAGTTGTGTCATGGTGACCCATTTAGGGTTTTCTCACTAGAATGGTTTACCATTTCCTATTCCAGCTCATTTGACAAATGAGGAAACTGAGGCAAACAGGATTAAGTGACTTGCCCAGAGTCATACAACTACTAAGTATCTGAGGTCAAATTTGAACTTCCTGACTCCGGGTCTGGTGTTCTAACCACTGTACCACCTAGCTGCTCTAAAGTCCTTTACAAAGCGTCAAGGGCTTGACAGAAGTCAGCACTCCCTGCAAGGGAAGAGTAATAGCAACAGCAACAGTGGCAGGACAGGAATGGGGCCCCCCTGAAGGGAGCCATTCTTCCAATAACAGGCTCTGAAAGTTCAGGGAAGCTCCTGCACTGCCCAGAGGCAGAGGGAGATAGCGTCTCTTTCCATTTCAAGAGGCAAAGGAGTGACAAAGAGTCCATAAATTCATGCCTTCAAGGGCCAGGGAGGTGAGCACCTGGTGGATTTTAAAAGAAGCCTGTTCAAAGCCAAGGGAAGAACCAGAGCTTTCACAGACGCATCAGGAGAGCATCCTAAGATCACGGGCCACAAGATCACAGACTTGGAGCTGAAAGAGCCCCTAAAGACGTCATTAAGTCCAACCTCTTGATTTTCCAGATGAAGTAACTGAGGTTTTAAGAGTGATTTGCCTAAGGTCCCTGGCCAGTGAGTATCTGAGGCAGGATTCAAATCTGGGTCTACTGAGTTTGAAGTACAGCAATCTATCTACAACACAACTCTGAACCTCAGTCTAAGAGGCAAGAAACAGCGAGAAGATAAGCTGGGGCCAAGTATCTGCTTGGGGGAAGGAAGACTTGGCAGGAACAGCAGCCGTGGCATTCAGATCCATCCATTGCGTGAGCCTGTGTGCGCGCGCACGTGTGTGTGTGTGTGTGTGTGTGTGTGTTTCCTTTAGCAAATCCTGGAAAAAGAATGAGGAGAAAAGAGCCCATTTTTCTTCTCCAGGGAAAGATCTATAGCTTGACAGCAATTTTACATGGGCACAAACTCCAACCTCAGCTTTTTATCTCTTCCATATAACATATTATGCAATAAAATTAAGCCATTTTGAAGGGGCAAGCAGGAATCTCCATCAAGACATACATAAAAAAATGCAACGGAATGAGTTGTGCGCAGGGAAATCATTCATCACTAGTCTACATGAGCTCTTTGAGGGGAAAAAAATGAGCAAACAGGCAAAGACAACTCAGTGTGTGTAATTAGTCCCAACCTACCTCTTCGAGCTTCCCAATTTAGAGCCCCCACTAGAGACAAACTAAATCTATTCCCTGTATTTGAGCCAAACCATGCGTATTTCTGCCTCCTTACCTCCCCTCATGAGATGTTCTGCCCCCTGAGTCCTAATTCCTGCTTATCGGAACCCTGTAGCCTTTCCCTAAAGCCTAGATAAAGGTCCACCTTTTGGGGAAGACCTCCCTGATCATCTGAAGCCAACCCTCAGATACTTCTCCCAGTTCTGAGAACTCACTGCACTTAGTGTGGGTACCACATCTTTGTTATCTTTCTGTGTAATTGTCTTGTCTCCCCAAATAGATTCCAAGTTCCCTTCCTTGAGGGCAGGAACCAAGATTGATGTTTCTTCATATCCTCCCCCTGCCTTCTTTATTATGTGTGTACTTTATATGGGCATAGAGACAACCCTTCACTGGTTTGGGGGGGTCTCCTTTCTCCCCTACTTAACACAATGCCAAAGTCTTATGAACTCTTAGCTACAGCCCAGAGCCCCCTAACGTGGCACAGAGTGTGTCCCTCCCGGCAAAGCTTTGCAGGATGCCTACAGGTGTTCGTGCTTTCTCCTCCCTCAATTTTCCTCAATTACACTCCTTTGCATAATGTTGAATCCCCACCCCCCACCCCCAACAGAATGTAAGCTTCTGGAGAGCAAGAATTTATTACTCATTTTTGGCTTTTTATCCTCGTTGTCTAATACAATGCTTTGGGAAATAGTATTTAATAAATACTTCCTGACCAATGATTTAGACTTTGAAAAAGCCTCTAGCAAAGCTAAATTTTTAAAAATCTAAATTCCTATGAGATAGGAATATATCATAAGAATCTGTTCCATCAGGAACAGTTAAGAAACAGGGTGAAAGGAAAAGTTATTTCTATTACACACAATGACAACAACAGAAAGGAAAAGAACATTAAGAAACATCAGAACTCAGATCAGCGAAATCAATAAATCAATGATCATTTATTAGGTACCTACGATGTGCTAAGCACTGTGCTATAAAATGGGGATAACCATTTTGCAAATGAGGAAACTGAGGCTGAAATAGGTTAAGTGACTTGCCCACAGTCACGTACTCTGTATATGTCAAAGGCAAGACTTGAACCCAAGCCTTCTTAATTCACAGGTAGGCAGCAACCTCCGAAGCTACAAAGACAAAAATGAGAGACTGCCCTCAAAGAGCTCACATTCTAACCAACATACACATATCTAAGTATCTACATAATGCCTCTATACACAAATTTAACATAAGGAAGTTTGGAGGTGAAGGGCATTAGCAGCGAAGGGGATCAGGAAAGTTTTCATTTAGAAGGTCACACTTGAGCTGAGTCTTAAGGGGAATCAGGAATTCTTAAAGAAGGAGGTGAGAAGGGAATGGGATACAGACAATGAAATATCATGGGGACAGGAGAAAGAGTCGAGTGTGAGAAATAGAATACAGTCTATATAGTGGACAGTAGAGTATATGGAAGAAAGTAACAGGTAAAAAGATCGGGAAGGTAAGAAGGGCCTAGGTTGTGAAGACCTCTAAATGCCAAAGAGAAGAATTTTTATCTGATTCTGAAGATAATTGGAGCCACTGGATTTTTCTGAGGATGATGGGGGAGGAGGGCATTGGCACGATCTGACCTGTGTTTTAGGAAAATCACTTGGGTGGCTTCCTGGAAGACAGACTGGAATGAGGAGAGGATTAAGGGAGGGAGACTAAATGGGAGGCTATTTCAATAGTCCAAGTGAGGAGTGATAAGGACCTGAACCTTAGCTGTGGGAGTGGAAAGGAGAAGACACATGTGAGAGGTGTTGTAGAGATAAAACTGGAGACTGACTGAATGGGGGGGGGGCGGGAGGGGGGAAGTTGAGGATGACACTGAGGTTTCAAACATGGTGGCATCCTGGATGGTACTAGAGCTCAAGATGAAACATACATCCCTTCCCTTCTTAGAGGTGGGGGACACAGGTGTGGAATGAGGAATATGCTGTCAGGCATGGCTAATGTATCGGTTTGTTGTTGCTTACTTGTACTTTATTATAAACAGAATTTATATAGTACTTTACAAATATTATCTCATTTTATCCCCACAACAACTCTATGAGCTAGGTGCTATCACATCCTCATTTTATAGATGAAGAAACGGAGGTGCGTAGAGGTTAATTGACTTGTGAGGTCACACAGATAGGAAATGTCTAAAGCTGGATTTGAACTCAGGTCTTCTGCACTCCAAGGCCAATGCTCTTAGATACTACATCAATTAGTTGCCTCAAAGGAAGGTAGCATTATAGGAAAATTATTGGGAAATGATAGTGGTTTTTTTTAAAAAGCAGCAGTAAAATTTTTAAAAAGAAGAGAAAATGAGTGTTTCTCAAAAGAGAGAAGTGTTAATAGTACAGTGGAAGGGGATCAGTGCTTCTAAGTGGTCAAAAAGGAGCGATGCACAGTGAAAGTGATAACTTTTCAGATAATATGAAGCTGTCCCTCTTTTGAAATGACAACAGTGGACCAAGATGTAGTGGGCATGAGAGTCTGGAGTCCTTGGTTCTAGCCCTGGTTCTGCCTCATGACAAGCTGCGTGATCTTGGCTAAGGCACTGCACTTCTCTGGTCCTCAGGACTATTTTGTTTAATTTTGTTTTCCAGTAAAATGAAAAAGGTGAACTCAATTATTCTCTAAGGTCTTCCAAGGATTCGGATCCAAGCTCCAGCTTTGCCACTAACTTGATAACTTGCTTTAGGCTTAATGTTGGAGAAATCAGAACTATCTAAGAGCTGTCTCGGGAAGCTGTAGCCTCATCTCCCTCTAAAGGTCTTTGAGCAAAAGCTAGATGACCACTCACTGGGGACGTTGGAGGAGTCTCGGTCATGGCTGGATGGGATGGACTCTGCTGTCCTTTCCTGCCCTGAGCTTCTGTGACTGCTTTTGAAGATTCAGATAGATCTTTGATCTCGTGAGAGCAAGAACCCTTTGGCTAGAGAGTATAATCCCTTCATGCCTTCTCACGTAAATCAGATTTCTGACTTGGGCCTCAGTTTCCTGTAAGATAAGGAGGCTGAACTACAAGACCTCAAAGGTACTTCTCGCCTTATATCTGGTCGTTTTTCTTGGTAGCAAAAAACAAAAACCCAAGTTCCCAAGGGATGATCTGTGAGACTTTAGAGCTGACAGGGACCTTAGAGGCCATGTAGCTCAATCCCCTAATTTTACAGGCAAGGAAACTGAGGCTGGGACAGGAAAGAGGACCTTTCAAAGCAAAACACAACTGGTAGATCACCAGGGCTAACAGCTGTAATCGAAGTTCTTGAGGCTGAGCACAGGTGGAGAAGTGGCAGGTGAAATGCTTCTATGTCAGCAAATGGAAGGTGAGGGATTGGAGGAAAACAATTCACGTTAAACTGACAAGAAGATGTGCTCTGAGCTCTCAGCCCCACCACATGAAGGAATCATCCAGAAGTCTGTCTGAAGATCCAGCATTCTGGGTGCATCAGATTTCATTTTTGGTCCTGTCTCCCCAGATGAAAGTGATCTTCACCTCCCCAAATTTTCATAAGGTGCTTTATCTGGACCCTCCCCTTTGCCCCCATAGCATCTCCCTTCTTTCATGCTGATCTACATCCATGTTATACTCCCTTCACTTCTTAGACTGCAAGGTACCTGAGGGCATGTCTCTCATCTTTGTATGCAGGACACAACCCTGGCATATAGTTCTTGGTAATTCAAACTTAACTTTTCAGCCAAAAGGACCAGCCTGACATGCTGCCATCCGTCTCCTGCCTCCCCAGAGGGTTTGGAAAACAAACCAGAAAATATTCTCCTTCCGTACACAAAACCAGTGGCCAGCTATACACACACCTGCAATCCACAGACATTCCAGCTGCTGCTATATCTCACAAAAGGCCAAAGAGCTGGGGAAGGACCCAAAGAGAGGTTTCACTATGATGATACACTTACCAAAAAAAAAAAAAAAAAGCCTCTGCAGGTGTAGGGCTGAAAGCCCAGAAGGGACATTTGTTATGCTCATTGTGATGGGCTTAAGTGGAGAGAGAGCATGGACCCAATTAGCCAATGAATCCTTGAAGAGTGATCAGGAAAGCTGAAAGAGCTCATTTTAAGACCAAAAAATAACTCATCAAGGAATAAAAACTGAGAAACTTAGAGGTGCTAGAGGCCAACAATATGAACAGGCTTGATACAGGTTGAGAGAAATGCATTCCATAATAAACCAGCATGGCGCTTCTGCACCACCCTTCTATGTCTTCAGCATGAAATGCTATTTTAAAAGTGGGGGAGGATAAGGAAAATGGAGGGCTTAGAAAAGTGGTCTTGGTGACCAGGAAGTCCAGAATCTGAGAGTGGGAAGGGGCAAGTTCAAGACTACTGGAGAGTGACCTTTGAGAGTCTGATTTTGTTCATGGTAAAACTCTGGAACACATCATTAAAGCGATGGTTTATGAGCACTCAGAAAAGGAAAATATCCACCGAGGGCCAGTCAGGGCTCATGAAGAACAGCCATGCCAGACTCATCTCAGTTTATTATTACTGTTTTTTTTAACAATGTTACTAGACTCGCGGGGCCACGGAATTCCCCTGTCCCACAGAATACTGCATTTAACAAAGCTTCTCCCAGAAGGCAGAACGAACAGGATGAAGAGATGCAGGCTAGGAGAAGGCTGAGTTTAATGGATTCAGAAATGGCTGGACGATCAGATTGAAGGATCAGTGATCACGGTCAACCAGGAGCAAAGTGTCAAGGGGAACGTTACAGGGATCTATCCTGGGCTCTGATTCAGAGAAAGAAGAAAGGATAGGATTACAGATTTAGAGGTCATCTATTCAACCCCCTCCACTTACAGAAAAAGAAACTGAGGCCCAGGGAAGTGAGAGAGACTTGCTCAAGATCACTCAGTCAGAATTTAGACTCAGGTCCTCTGACTGCAAATCTAGGCATCTCCCACTGGAAGAAGTTCATCATGTTCTGCTGAATCTTTTATCCAGGACTTAGATGAAGGCATAGATGTCATGCAGGCACATTAAATCTGCGCAGGACATAAAACTGGAAGGGTTAGCTAACATGCTGTATGATGGATTTGGGATCCAAAAAGATTCTGGCAGGCTAGAATGATAAATAGAATCTAACAAAAAGGGAAACGATAGTGATAAGTCCCAAGCACTAGACTTGGGTTCAAAACATCCACCATACAAGGAAAGTATAGGAAGTATGGGGAGGACGTGGTTGGACAACGATCAATATGAAAAGGCCTGGGAGTTCTATTGGGCAGCAAGCTCCACAGGAGCTAGCAGTGTGATGGTGTAATTCTATTAGTTAATGAGCTCATCTGCTATATTAATGGGAATATCCACAGGATTATGAACTCTCTGAGGGCAGGGACTTCCTTTTGCCTCTTTTTTATCCCTCAGCACTTAACACAATGCCTGATACATAGGTGACACCTAGTAAATGTTTGTTGATTGACTGAAGGTAAAATTCTGTCATACTTTTGTCTCCAATCTGTGTTTGAAGACCTCCAATGACAAGGAACCACCTTGAGACCGTCCAGTTCTAGATGTTGGAAGGATACTTCTCAGTGAAGTTGGAGAGAAGGTGGCCTGCCAAGAATGATGGGGAAAGGAGCTAGAGAATTAGGGGGAGAGGTTTGGAAGATGACAGCAGCTTCTGCATGCCTCAAGCAGCAATTCTGACCTTGGTTTCCTGTCCTTCTGTTTATATATGGGATTTCTGTTCACGGACAACTTAAAAATTTTAAATAGGTTCCCTTGTTTAAGGAATGGGAACAAGACTAAAAGACCTCCTGAAGATTCTTCCATGGAGCAAGAGGTTATGAACAAATTGATTCCAAAACAGAATCTGGGAATCTGCCTTTCATCCCTCACACTTTACATATTGTATTTTCTTCATCCAGAAACACAAGCAACCTTCTCTCTAAGGAAAATAAAAAGTCACTTAATAACTTTTAGAGACCCGGACCAAAGACCAAGAGTCCAGAGGATTAACAGGGTCCCCTGGTCTCATCTTCCTCTCCTCCACAAGGAGTCATCTGAATGGGGAACTGTGCCAGGTTTGATGCAAAGCAAATGAAACGAAGCATTTTCCATTGAGGGGTTTGCGCTCACTACACAGCACAGATGAACATAGACACATTCAGAAAATGGCTCCAAAAGCAAACACAAGCACTTTTTGGACAGCAATGCCCTGGACACCAGAATTGAGCCATGAGTACTGTAGGTACAACTAAATGAACAGTTGCTTTCTCACAAAGGCTGACAAGTCCAAAATGCTGATGTGATTCTGAGGTCTGAGTGTGAAGTCAGAAGGCCTATATCTTCTGCATGACTATCTTGGGCAAGTCACTTAAGGAAAGAAATAAGCATTTATTAAGCACCTACTATGTGCCAGCCATTGTGCCAAGTACTTTACAAATATTATCTCACTGGATCCTCACAACTCTGTGAGGTAGGTGCTATATTTTGTCCCTATTTTACAGTTGGGGAAACAGAGGTTAAGTGACCCTAGGGTCATGGAGCTACCAAGTATCCAAAGCAGAATTCAACTCGGGTCCTCCTGGCTCCAGGTTCAGCGCTCTAACCACTGTGCCAACCAGCTCCACTCATAAGGCTCAGTTTCCTCATTGATAAAATGAAGGGGTTGGATGAGGTGACCTCTAAGGTCCCGCCAGGCTCTGAATCTATGATCCATGATCTATGATATTTGCCAATGAAGGGAATTCCTGGCATGGGAATGTGCTCCCCAGTAGGGATCAAAACCTATCTGTGACTTCAACAAGTACTAAGAAGTTACCCTACAGAGCAGAACCAGCAGAACATTATACACAACTACAGACACACGGTATCTGTGAGGACTAACTTTGAGAGACTCAGCTCCTCTCATCAATGCAAGGTTCAAAGACAGCTCCAAAAGACTTACGATGGAAAAAGCTGTGCACCTCCAGAGAAAGAATTATGGAGCCCAAATGCAGATTGGGACAAACTATTTGGTCTCTTTTTTTTTCTTTTTTAGTTTTGTTTCTTCTTTCTCATGATTCATTCCATTGGTTATAATTCTTCTTTACAACTTGACTATTGTGAAAATAAGTTTAATGCGAAGGTATATGTAGAACCTATATCAGATTACATGCTGTCTTGGGGAGGGGGGGAGGAGGGAAGAGAGGGAGGAGAAGAAAATTTGGAACTCAAAAACTTGTAGAACTGAGTGTTGTAAACTAAGCAAAAATAAATTTAAAAAAAAGAAGTTACCCTACAGCATACGGAGGGTGAGTGACTTGACCAAGGTCATACAACTTAAAAATGTCAGAACCAGGATTGGCAGTCCATTGACTGCAAGCCCTCCACTCTTCCCCATCATGCCAGACCTGCCTATTGTACATGGGCTCTTGATTTTTTTTTTTTGGTGCCCTCTGGCAATTTGGTGAAGATTATAGACCCCTTTCCTGAATAATGTTTTTAAAAGCACAAAATACATAGTCTTGAAAAGAAAACCAAAGGCTAGTGAAAATAAAGAGGTCATTTTTTTTTCTTCCAACCAAGTTCACAGAACTTCACGTTGCTATCTACGGACTCTTACCAGCTCTGTGATGCAGGACAAGTCACTTCACCTCTGCCTGCCTCAGTTTCCTCCACTGTGAAATGGGGACAATGACAGCACCTTGCCTCCTTGGGTTGTTGTGAGGGTCACACAGGATGATATTTGTAAAGCTAAGAGGCTTAACTGTGTCCAGCACACAGTAGGCGCTTCATGCTCATATTCTTGCTTCCTTCCTTGAGGGTTAAAACTCTTGCTTTAACAGATATGACTAAAAACTCATCCTATCCTCATAGGATAAGAAATTTAGAGCTAAAAGGACCTTAGAGGTCACAAAGTCCCATGTCTTCATTTTGCAAATGAAGTAATGGGTCCACAGCGGTCACATGCCCACCTATGGTCAGAGAGTCAGTAAGCATCTGGGGCAAAATTCAAACCCAAGACTTCCAACTCCAATGCCTTAGCTATTAAACTGTACTGCCTGCCTCTCTCTTAAACAGCTAACAACAGGGACTTCCAAAAATGATCAGCAGGCTTGTCAGGCACTTAAAATACTTGTAAAAAAAATTAAATTATTTTAAAAAACATTATCCTAGCAAGTATTCTTGGGGTTGGTTGGTTCATTGGAAAGCAGGTTTAATTTTTTAAGAAGTTCTGGGATCATTAGTGTAATACTGCCCCCCCCCCAATGCACACACACATATATACCCCTGGCCTTACCTTCCACACCCCTCTCTCTAGATTGCTACTTTCAGAATTCAATAAGATTTCAGTTTTCACCCTTTATTAACTGACTAGCCTGTCCCGTTTTCCCCAGACAGAGAAAAGTAGCTGATTTTGTTTTGAGCACCTTACACCCTCAGGTTGTAGTGAGGATCCAATAAGATAATATTTGTAAAGCTATTTGCACAGTGTCTGGCACACAGTAGGCTCTTAATGATTGTTTCTTTCCTTCCCACAAGCTGACAGACCATCCTCAGATGAAAGAAACAGAAAAAATGGTACTTACCCCTCCTGAAGAATGAACTCAATATTTTCTGGAGAAAACTGTCCAGTCACAGGATGCCTAAACGCTGTGGTCTGCTGATTGTGGCTAGAGAGAGAGAGAATGAGAACGAATGTGAGCGGGAATCTGAACCAAGAAAAATATGACTTGAGGCAAGACATCATTTCCGAAATGGCTCCCTATTTACTGAGGCTCCCCCCTCGACACTGCTGCTTCCACCGTAGCTGCGGGCTGAGCCCAATTGCCAGAGGGGTCATGGTGTTTACAGCCTTCTCTACTTCTCATCGGCATGTTGAATGTGGCGAGGGCATGTAGGATTTAGAAGCAGACCACCGCCCAGGCTGACTCAAGCATCAGCCTTCCAAAGTGAGGAAGACACCAGATGCTGAATGTGCTCTTGCCATCATGAGAATTCACTAAGCATTCTTTAGGAGGAGTATATGAGGGTCTTACTCAACAAAATTAAGAAATCTCCTAAAGTGATTTTCAAACAACACGATCTAAAAAAGCCAGGACCAAATGCCTAATAGGATGAAGCACATTTTCCTCCTTTTGGTAGATGGTGGAGGGAGGGGGAGAAAATATGGGTACAGAATACTGCATACTTGTCCCTCCTTTAAAAACAGGGGGGTTCATTGGTGGATGGGGGTTCATTAAGCAACAATGATATCGAGTCAGCTAGGTGGCACAGTGGGCGCTAAGACTGGAGTCAGGAAGACCTAAGTTCAAATCTGTTCTCAGACACTTACTAGCTGTGTGACCCTCGGCAAGTCACTTAACCCTGATAGAAGAAGGAGACAGAGATGGAGACAGAGACAAAGAAGAAGAAGAGAAACAATGATGAAGAAGGAGGAGAAAAAGAAGAAGATGATGATACTGGAGTGGTTTGCCGTTGCCTTCTCCAGCTTATTTTACAAATGTGAAAACTGAGGCAAACAAGGTTAAGTGACTTGCCCAGAGTCACACTAAGTATCTGAGGCCAAATTTGAACTCAGGTCTTCCTGACTCCAGGCCTGGCATTCTATCCACTGTGCCACATAGCCACCCAGTATCAATACTTAAAACTGAAACTGAAGGGATAAGGACAGGACCTTATTTCATTGACAGAGAGAACTTTCAGATGACAAAACTCTCTCTACATTCAAGGCTCTTCTAGTCTTAGGTAATTGTAAAAATAATAATAATAAAATTAAAAGAAATACATTTTAAGAATTGAATAACGTCTAAGTATTAAGTTAATTCTAAAAAAAGAAATAAATTCTAAGAATTAGTCATTCTGCAAATTTTGTCTACTTAAAATTCTTCTGTTTTGCCAGAGTTCTAATAGAATGCTTCTGTTTCTAGAGTCTAAATGTGGGGAGCATCATCATAATCTCAACCCCATGGCACTGTCACCCCCTTCAGAAAGGGGAGAGTACAGCTGTCCTGGGGAGCAGTAGCCCAGGGCAAGTGCTGCATGCCTTGTCTGGTCAGCCCAAACACAATCACTGATCTTTTTTTTTTTCCTGGTACAGACACTTTTACTAATGGTTGGAATGCACTTAGACCCAGGGAGTGGGGATCAGCAGGCACACAACAGGGGAGCTTCAGAGTAGGCATAGCATATGGGAGGCCCCAAGTTTGGGAAATACTCCCTTTTTTTTTGAGCTAAGTTCACCTCAAAAGGGTTCTTGTTTTCCCCACCAATAACAGTCACAGAGATAACAGCTCCATAGTGGGAAGGGACCCCACAGTCTTTTTAGTCCAACTCATCCATTTTAGAGATGAGAAAACTGAGGCCTATGAAGGTAGCCCAGGGTTCCAGAAGTTGTTAAAAGGCAGAGCTAGGATCTGAATCTTGCTCCTGGGACCCAAATAAATCAATAAAAATTCAGTTCATTTTCATGACCCGGGATGTCATGTAAAGACCACACTAGGTTGGAATCAATGGAGCTAGATTCAAGTCTGAGCTCTACCACTTTGGGAAAGTGAACAAGTCACTTTATCCCTGACATAGGACTCAGGGCCCCCCATCTGTAAAATGGAATACCAATCTTTGCATTCCCTACCTCGAGGGGCTGAGGTGAAGTATTGTGTAAACTGTAAAACTCTAAAGAGATGTGAGCTGCTTCATCACCACGGTTATTACGGTTCTACCATAACCTGAGGGTGGTTCCTTCCCAGGGAAGACATTCTCACGGGATCGTACTTATGATAACAATCGTGGTTGACATTTCTGTAATACCACCGGGATTATAAGGCACTTTCATCACAACAACCTCACGATAGAAATAGTACAGGTATTCTTATCCCCACATTTCCCAGATGAGGCAACTGAGTTGAGATTTAAGCACAGGTCTTCAGACTCCAAATCCAGGGCCCTTTCAACAATCCCAGAGATCTCAAACTCAAATAGAAATGGATCATCCCTACTTAGAAAACCACAAATTAACATTAGGTTTTACTGTATTTTTATTTATTTTGTTAAACGTTTCCCAATTACATTTTAATGTGGTTTAGGCCACGCTGTGGTTGCAGTTTTGCCTGTGGTCTGAGTTGGATAGCTCAGGACTACATAATACTGCATTTCATTAATTTAGCTTTGCAGAGAGATTTACAACAAAGACAAGCCCAGGCCTTCAAAGCTTTGCTAGACTCCAAGCCTGCTCTGGTCCTTCTTACATTGACAGTCCATCATCCTGGCACCCTGTCCCCACTGCAGGTCTGTGAATTGGGGAGGGATCTAATTAATGTGGAGGAGCTCAGGTCCTAACAAGTCTGGCATGAAACATGCAAAGCCACTACCACCACGGAGTTTCATTTCCCAGCTGACTGGGCTGGACATAAAGCAAGAAACAAATCACTGGTATCAGGCAGGCAGGAAGAAGCCCTGTCACACCAAGTCAAAAGGAGGGTCTGGAGGATGCATGAGAAGTGCCTGCTTAAAAAAGATGCCCACCAGGCCCACTGCTCCCCAGTCATGTGTAGGATCCCAGGATTCAGAGCCAGACGGGACCACTGAGGTCCTCTCCAGCCCCCTCCATTTACAGATGAAGCCCAGAGAGGTTGTCTTGTCCAAGGTAACAGAGCTATTAAGGAGTGAGGTTGGGATTTGAACTCAGGTCCTCTAACCTCAAAGCCAGCGTCCTTTGCATTGCTCACTATCTTTCTGTGCCCAACCCTCAGGATGCTGGTGCCTCAGACTAAGTTAATATTTATTGGTGCTCTTGGGATGCACCATTTCTTTCAGGCATATCAATTTGGACACCTCTTAACACAAGGCAGCCCAGGCTACTACCCAGTTTAGTAAGACCTTGGGCCAGATCTGCCTTTATTCATACTCTGGACTGTATGGGGGAGCCAATGCCCCAGAGACCACAAACACAGGAGGCTCTAAGTCCCCGGGACCCAGTTAGGCGAATGCACTGCTCCTGGTGGGCCAAGGAGAGGCTCCCCTTCCCTAAATGAATGACGTCTTCTCCAATGGGGCATCCTCAAACGAGGAGCATTGGAGGACCCACAGATACCGCTACTGTGGCTTTAAGGTGATATGCATTGGCAGATAGGTCCTCCTCTCAGGGTTCGATTTCCTTTTTGGAGAAGGTGTGCAGTCCCCAGAGGGCACCTGATAAATACCATATAATCACAAGCAGCATGGCACCCAGTAGCTCAAACTGGCTCATGCTCCAGTATCAATGGACCTTTTAGTCCGTATAAGCTGGCTTCAAAGTGGGTCTTGCTCTCCAACACAGTTAATGAGATACTGGAAGAAATGGGTTAAGAGAAGGTCATTTGCTCATTTGGCAAAGCCTGGTAGCAAGTACCTGGCCTCACCTCTGTAAGAAGGCCAGTTATACTACTACCCAATACTCTCAGCCAAAAGCAATACTAAGCCATGACAAGGGCAGGACAACTGGGGCTCTGACCCAGGTTGCCAAATTATTTAGAGGGTGCTGATAGCAATTCTATTCCTTAGCAGGTAGGAACAATTAAGATGAGCACTGCATTAGCAAGAATAATTAGCTAAAATAAGAATCTACTGGATATCACAGGTTTTCAATCCCATACATTCTTGAGTTTTAAGGTTCTAGGTCTTGCTCTTGCCCTCCTCTCCCAACTGAATTTTTCTTGTCACAGGCACCAGAATTGTCAGTTATAGCTCTGCTGAAAGCACAGACATCAATTCCTAGAAACTTAGAATTAGAATAGGGCTCAGAGAACATCAAGTCATATTAACAGGTGGGGGAAACTGAGGTCCCCAGAGAAATGACTTACCCAAGGTCACAGTGCTAGTTCATGGCAAAGTCAGGACTCAAACCTAGGTCTCCTGACTTTCTAGGTTGGTGTTCTTTCCACTGCATTGTGTTATCAAAACCACTTTGAGGCTGCATAGTTCTAACCTTGTCTCCATACAAGTATTCCCCTATCTCAGCCCAAGGCCCCCTCGAGATGCTTTAGCCTGATACTTAAGCTGAACATACCCAATGAGCCCGTCTCGGGAAATAATGAACAAGCACAGACACATCTGCCGAAATACCTGTTTCTGAACCTGCACTGCCACCCTCTTCCCTGGCCAAGAGGGTCAGGCTTTGAGCCAGCTGGCTGTTTCAGATGGAGAGTAAGAGCTCTCTTCCTCCTTAAATTAAAAAAAAAAATAAGACAAGGGTTTGGGTCCCTTCTTTGTCAGCCTGGGAATAAAGCTCCTAGGACGCAACAAAACCCAAGCCATCAATTCCTATGTCACTGTTTCCATCCATTGAACACGGCTACACTGGGCACCATGGGGGATACAAAGATGAGTAAGACAGAAAAGTCCTTTCAAGAGTTCAAGCCTAGCAAGGAAGATAATATGGCAGAAACGACCCTGATCCCAACAGAGGATCTAAGTGCAAGGGAGAGGTACAAGGTGTGATGAGAATGCAGGAGGGGGAAGCATTTACCAGGTGTCTACTCTGTGCCAGACACTGTACCAGCATGAGCTAAGGGAGAAAGCACTTGGGAAAGCGGGAGGTGAGGAGGAATTATAGAGGACATCATGGAGAAGGTGGCATTCGAGGTGAGCCTTGAACACTAGGTAGCTTTTTAACAGAGATTGGGAGCAGGGGAGGAGGGTAAATGCAGATCCATTCCAAATATGGAGATGGAGGAAAAAATGAGCCAGGTTGAGGAAATGATGACTATTCTAGTTCATGATGGGGCAGAAGTGGGGGGTGGGGAGCAGGGGATGCTGGGTTTACTGTAAAAGTAGAACATAAAAAGAGATGGAGATTACTTTATAGGATAGCTTTGAATGTTAGGCCAAGAAGCTTGGCCTGTATTCAACGGACAATTGGGAATTACTCAAGATGTATCTAAACACAGCGGTGACCTGAGCAGATCTACACATTAGGATTCATTTGGCAGGTATGAAAGATGGCTTGAAGCAGGGAGGAGGGTAGAGTAAAGGTGAAGGGGGGCTATGCTAGGCTGGTGGCCCAGGGAACGGAGGAGATGCTCTGAATGCCTCTGTTTGAAGTCATCACCTCCAAGCCACCAGCCAATCTCTGTCACATTAAAGGGTAGTTCCAGACAGATACATCAACTGAATAAGTTGATCTGTAACAAAGAACCTTTCCTGGGAGGAGACTCAATAGAGGACAGCAGGGGAGAGGGAGAGAGGGGGAAAGCGAGAGGAAGAGGGGGTGGGGAAGAAGGAGAGGGTGGAAAGCTATTGCTGTCAGGCCAGGGCCCCATTTACCTTTCCCCTAAATGAAATCAAAAAGTTTGGTTACATTTTGTAGTAATTTTTACAAAAATACAACAAGAGGTCTAGAAATAATCCATCCAAACAAAGCTTCCTTTCTGAAGGACAGAAAACAGTTGTAACTAGGAGACTATAGCAATGCTCCTCTGAGATCTGGGGGGGAAAATGTGTCCCATCAACACTTTGTTCTCATTCACCCTCAGGCTACTTAAAAAAAAAAAGAAAAATCAACTTAAAAAAGAAAGACAGGCATCAGCTCTAGTGGGCTGCCTAAGGATACCCTTGGAAATCTTTAATTGCCCTGCTCCAGCATCATTCACCGCTGAACGTTGCTAAGGCTGAATCACCTCTTGCTGCTAACTGCAAATTCCTGAACCTTTTGTAAATGAACCTGAACATAAAATGCTTAACAGTTGAGCCCAAAGCCCAGTTCAGAACAGACGTCAAGGATGCTGCTTTTCTGTCTCCTTAGGACACCATAAGCCTCCCAAGAAAGCCAGTTAGAAATGGTTTTCTCAGGAAGATTTAGGCTTGCTATATAGGGAGAAGCTATTTGCTGTTTGAGAGTCAGAGTTCCCCAAAGTAGCATGCGCTACCTTTCGAAAGAGGGTACTGTCCCTCACTTGTGGTCCCCAAGCATAGAATGGATGGATGCTTAGGAGGTACACCCCAGAAAGGATGCAGGCTTCAGATCAGAGTTGGACCAGATGGCTTCTGGGGTCAAGACAGCATTCCAGAGGAGGAATGCTAGACCTGTAAATTCAAAGAACATAGTACAGAAACATAATGCAAGTATTTTTGTAATCCTCATCACATAGCAAAAAGAGTTGCTTCAATAGGCAAGGGGATTCTATAGGGGACATGGAGACCCATCTGTGCCACCCTAACCATGAAAGAATTCAGACTAGTGTATCAGAAAGAACATTGAATTAGGAGTCAGGAAAAGTAGGTTCTAGGCATGGCTTGGCCGCTGACTTGCAAATCAAGTTCTGCCCCTGTCCAGGCCAGTTTTCTCACTTGTAAAAAAGCCGGGGTGGCTATAGACTGAGTGATCTCTAATTGCTGGCTCTGGGGCCAGAGCACCTGGTTCAAATCCTGACTCTGTCACTGACCACTTGTGTTACTTTGGGCATGTCACTGAGCCTCTCTGGACCTCAGTTTCCTTAAGAGTATTATGAGGGGATTGGACTACATGACCTCTAAGATCCTTTTCACTTCTAAGTCTATGATCCTATGATCACTTTAATAATTTTTTGTTGTTCAAAGTTAATTTCTTTCCATACCTTCTTGGCTGAGCTGTTTTATAATGGCTTGAGATGTGCATCATCTTGGGCACCCAAGGGAGGATGGGAGATGCTCAAGAATGAGATTCTGAAGACACAAAGGGAAACTATTCTATTGAGGTGGAGAAATGAGATTTGTCTGAAGAGGCCACTGCGGAGGCAAAAGGAAGACACCAACTAATTCATACTGGAGATGGCCAGGTGACAGAGGATGAATATCTGCATGTGGCATGGTCCTGTAAACCACAGTCAAGAGTACTAATGTTCAGTATGATCTAAGGCTAGTTAAAAAAATCTCTACTAGGAAAAAAGGGTGACAGGGATAGGACAGGACAGAAAGAACAGAACCTTTGCTAAGGGTGGATGATGACAAATGACCACAGAGAGAGCAGGACTGCTAAATTATCTGCCCTATGAGGTGACAGGGATTAGCTGATGGCTTGGCGGGGACGCCTTCTAATTCAGGTATTCACAGCATCTCCTCCATTCCCAGGACCACCAGACTAGTATAAACCCTCACCACCTCTCACCTGGATATCACAGCAGCCTTCTAGCTGGTCTCCTCACTTCTACTTTGCCTGCCTCCTCCTTTTCTTTAGCTTCTGTTTTCTCTGCCAAGGAGAATAACCATTATAATGGAGATGACAGAACAAAAATGGCTGATGAGGAGCTGATGCCCAAGGTAAGTAGGAGATATCAAAAATTCTGCAATGGGTGATTAAAGAGATGGTTGATGAAGATCTAAGAAAAGGAAGCAGAGAGTCCATAGAGGTACCATGGCTTCATCAAAAACAGACCAATGCCAGACTACCCTCATGTCCTTTTCTGACAGGATTACTAAACCAGTGAATGAAGAGAATGCTTTTGGCAAAGCTATTGGTGAAGAATCCCATAATATTCTTGGATGAAAAGATATTAGATGATAATACAACCAGATAGATTCAGACCTGGTTGAATGACCAACAGAAATAGCTGTTAATGGTTCAATTTCAGTGAGGCAGGAGGTCTCCAGGGGAGGACCCCCAGGGACCTATGCTTGACCCTGTGGTCCCCTCAAGAACAAAGGACAGCAACAGCTTGATCTTGAGCTGTTTAACATTCATGCTGATGACTTGGATGAAAGTACAGATGGTTTGCTCATCAAATCTACACATAACACAAAGGCAGGACAGAGAATTAACACACAGGATGACAGAATCCAGACAAAAGACTTGATGCGGGACAGCCAAGGGCTGAATCTAATGAGATAAAATTCAACAGGGGATCAATGTCAAATTTCACACCTGAGTCTAAAAAAATCAACTTCCAGGGCACAAGATGAGGGAGATATGCTCAGACAACAGATATTTTGAAAAAGATCTGGGGCTTCTAGCAGACTTCAAGCTCAGTAAGTCTCAGCAGGATGATACGGTAGCCAGAAAGGCTAGTGCCACCTTGGGATGCATTAAGAGAGGCATGGCTTGCAGGCACAGAGAATTGAGGGCTTCACTGTGCCCTGCCCTTGTCAGACCCCATCTGAAGTACTGTATTCAGTTCTAGGTACCACAGCTTAAGAAGAATACTGGTAGGCTGGACAATATCCATAGCAGGGCAACCAGCACAGTGAAGGGCCCTGAGTCCACATCATATAAGGTACAGGTGAAAGACATATATAGCCTGGAGAAAATAAAACTCAGGTGTGGGGAGTGAATGGGACATGATATCTGTCTAAGTATTCCAAGGAATGTCATGTGGAGAAGGGATTAGTCAGAACCGGGAGCAACAGGTAGAAGTATCAAAAAGTCTAATTTAGGCTTGATGTCAGGAAAAAACTTGCTAACGATTAGGGCTGTCCAAACATGGGTGGACAAGACCCTCTCCAACTGAAGGTGGAGAGAGAGGCAATGACGTTCCATGACACGCTACAGACTCCTTTCTACATTCACACAAAGCCGTGGCACAAGAGCCATATCATCTAAAGGCCTGGAGGCCTCACTGTATGTAGCAGATGCTTAATAAATGTTTGTTCAATTGATGAGCACCCAAAAACCACTCTGGCAAGTTGTGCACAGATACTCTTTCAGGAGATAAACTAAGTTAAAGAACTGAAACCTCTCAAACTCCAGGGTAAGGGGAGTCTGCCAAACCCCAGGATGAACTATTCCATCCTCATTAGTATAATTGAAGACCAAAGAAAAACAATACACAACCTGCCCTTAATAATCCATTAATAAACCAGCACAATGAAAACATTCAGATATTCTCACACATCACTCCCTTGGAGAGGTCCTCATTTTTTTTTAAATCTTGATTTCTATTCCTATAAACGTCCCCCAAACTGTCCTGTTCACCTGAGTCCTGTTCATCCAGTCGTGGCCCTTCCATTGTTATTTAGCCAAACCAGGGCTTTCCATGGGACTCTGGAGGAAAGATTTTAAGCCAAATTCATGTTCTGATAACGATAACACCAACAGTTCAGATTTCAACAGCACTTTAAGGTCAGCAAAAGGCTTTCGTCCCAACCAACCTTGCAGGGCACATAGTGCAACTATTACTATTTACTATCTCCATTTTACAGATAGAGAAATTGAGACTCAGAGATCTAAAGTGATACACTCAAGGTCAGTGCCAGGATATGAACCCTGGACCTCAGATTCCAAGACCGGTGCTCATAAAAGGTATAGAGTGAAAAAGAATTAACTCCCCAGTCTTGATTTTTTAAGACATTTATGGGATTGAGATTCTAGCTATAAAGCTGTCTCCAGATACAAAGTCCTATACTGGCCCCAAAACCCAAAGAGTCATTTTCTTCTGGGTGAGTCATGACACCATAAAATTAGGTTCTTATTTGAACATCTAAGAATTCACCTACGGGGTTAAGTAAAGCTAAATCACTCTGAAACCAATGTCACCAGTTTTCACATTTGCAAAGCATCATTACTGAACAGTGTTTGAGTTGAAAGAGACTTCAAGAGGTCAGCCAGTCCAGGGGTTTTCTTTTTTACATCATAAACTCCTTGGGCAGTTTGGGGAACCCTATGGAATGCTTCTCAGAATAATATTTTAAATGAAGCAAATAAAATACTTAAGATTACAAAGGAAACTGATTATATTGAAATAAAGGGTTTATTTTTTTTCCTATCCAAGTTTGAAGACCCCCCCCCCTGAAATTCACAAGTTAATAACTCCTGATCTAATCTAATCACCTCATTTATTTACAGGTGAGGAAATGGAGGCCCTGAAAAGGTTAAGTGACTTCTTCAAGGTCACAAATGTAATAAGTAGCAGAACTAGGATTTGAACTTAGGGCTTCTGTCTCAACATCCAGGGCTCTTTCCACTGTAACACATTTATGGGAGACAATGCAATGAAGAGCCAGAGTTGCCGTCCTCCGGAACCTTAAAAAGTATCAAGAGAAACTTCTCAGCCTCTGAAAGTGTTATCCACCTGTTTAGGGTGTTAAAACAAGTGTCAAACATTCCCAGGCAAGCAACATTCCCAAGTGCTACCCCCAAACTAGACTAAAATGTAACTGGGAAATATTTAACAAAATAAAAATACAATAAAAACATAGATAATAGATGTTAAAATTAAGTCAATATACATGCCACAGGGATCCTCATGTATGGATAAGTGGCCCCTGTTTCTATCTGTCCTTTAACACTCCTGATCTAGGGCAGCTAGGTGGCTCAGTGGATCCAAGGGAACTAGCCCTGGATTCAGGAAGACCTAAGTTCAAATATGACCACAGACATTTACTAGCTGTGTGATCCTGGGCAAGTCACTTAACCCTGTCTGCCTCAGTTCCTCATCTGTAAAATGAGTTAGAGAAGGAAATGGCAAACCACTCCTGTATCTCTGCCAAGAAAACCCCAAATGGGGTCACGGAGAGTCAGACACGACTGAAACAACTCAACACCAACCACTGATCTAAAACAAACCAGACTCCTTTTCAGTAAAAAGGAAGGGGGGCTGGATCACACGACCATTGCTTCCAGCTCTGACACAGAATAAACTTCGAAGGGACCTTAGGGGGTCATTTAGTCCAAGCCCCCAATATCACAGAAGAGAATACTTAAGCTGCCAAAGGACTGAGATAGGCAGGCAGAAAGGAAAGTGCAGAGTTCAGATCTGCCGCCAGACCCGTGGACTGCAGAGCCAGGACCCTTCCCACTCATCTACTCTGCCTACGATGGAAGAACCGTCCAGATCTGATACTCTCTATTCTAAGTTTCCTCCCAGCACAGACATCCCTTACTCGGAGGACACTTCATACCAATTTTCTAGTTTTAACTCCGCATCTCTCTGTTCTAAGGTGACTCCCGGCTCGGACATTCTAATTCGGCTAAGATCGATCCCAAAACAACGTCTTCTACCCAACTCATGAATCAGAATGGGAAAACCAAACCAAACCAAATGAGGTTTCTGCTCGGATTTCACCTGCCTCTGGGTAAGTCAGTCCCGGATTGGGAGGCTGCCCTTTCCCCCAATGAACTGCGGTTTCTTCCTTTCGCTTTTTTAAACAGGGGCAGCCACCCCAAGAATGCCTCCCCCGCACTTCCGTCCTCCCTTCCAGTCCATATTTCTGTAAACGGGTTTGCTCCATGAGCCTCGCTGTCCAAGGGAAGAAGAGGGAGAGGAGGGAGCGTTGGGACTCACTGTGCACTGGCTCCATTGCCGGGGTCCGGGTCTTTGCTGTGGCTAGGGCACCACCTTGAACCAACAATGCCAGCTTCAGGTGAGAGGAGACGGGGCAACCTCCTCTGCTTCCTGTCTCGGCTCCCCTCCGGGCCCGCCCGTCCGCAAAGCACCTGAGCTGCTTCTTTCTCCCTCCCTCCCTCCCTCCCTCCGGGACTCCTCTCCGTTTCAGTTTCTGAGCTACCGCCTCCCGCGGTGTTCCAGCCCTCCTTCCCGCTCATTCATTCCTCCTCCTCTTCACCATTCACCCCTCCTCCCTCTTCTGGCTGATTTTTGGCAGAGTTACTGCTCTGAGTCACAGACCCAGAAGATCTTTGGCTGCGGAATTGTGAGGTGGAAACAGCACGCAGTCGGGGAGCCCTCGGTTTGTATCTCGATTCTGCTAATTGCCAGTGAAGAGCCCTTAAGCCAGTTACTTGGCTCTTTGGGGCATCAGTTTCCTCATTTGTAAAAGTGAGAAGTCGAACTGGCTGATCTGTAAGGTGCTTTCTGGCTCTAATATCCTCTAGTTCTGTTTCTACCATCTCTATTGTGGACCTCCTGAGCTCCCTCCCAGGTATAAACCAGCCGTAATCTAAGGTCAGATACAGACTCCTCTGCTGGCATTTAAAGCCCTTCACAACCTGGCTCTATCCTACCTTTCCATCAATGTTTTGTGTACATTACTCCTTCTCACCTCTTACCGTCCAACCAGACTAGCCACTTTGCAGTTCACCACACCTGGTCTATCTCCTATCTCTCCGCTTTTGCATAAGCTGTTCCCTATGTTTGGAAGGTACTTCCTCCTCACCTCTGCCTCTGGTTTCCTTCAGAGTTCAGCTGAATGCCACCTTCTCCAGGAAGCCTTTCCTGATCCACATCAAATGATGGCATCTTTCCTCCCCAAACTGTATGTAGACTTACATATGTACATATTATTTCCCCTTTTTAAACATAAGCTCCTCGAAGGCAGGGGCAGATTCATTTTTGTCTCTGTAACCCCAGCATTTAGCATGGATGCCTGCCAAATAGTAGGTGCAAAACAAATACTTGCTGGGTGACTGATTCTATTTCTTTCATTCAAGCAGCATTCTTGGGAAGTAGGAGGAAAACTTTAGGATTCTCATTATAGAAAGGGAAACTGAGGCGGGGAGCAGTGATCTGCCAAACCTACCTAGGCAGACACGAAAGAATTGAGGAAAGGACAATATCTTTCAGATTTCACTTCTTACCAAAGCCAACATCGCTATCCTTGTCAACTGCCTGCTATATGAAGCCACTATCGTGAGACTACAAGAAAGACTGTTTAGTCTCATGTGAACGGATGCAAAGCGAAGTGAGCAGAACCAGAACAGGGCACACAGTAACAGCAATGTTGTACGATGGCCAACTGTGAATGGCTTGGCTATTCTCAGCAATACAGTGATCTTAGACAATTCCAAAGGACTCAGGATGAAAAGATGCTATCTGTCTCCAGAGAGAGAACTGATGATAAAATCTAAGTGCAGACTAAAGCATGCTTTTCTCATTTTCTTTTTCTTGGTTTGTGCATGCGTATGTTTTCTTTGCAACATGACTAATATGGAAATATGTTCTGAATGACTTCACATGTATGAGCGCTATCATATTGCTTGCCTTCTCAAGGGCTAAGGGGCAGGAGATAGGGAATACATATAAGGAATTTGGAACTCAAGATTTTTAAAAAATGAATGTTAATTTTTTTAAAAGTGTGATTGAGAAATATTTAACAAAACAAAATATATTTAAAAAAAGAAAGGCTGTTCAAACTCAAGACTCAGGGATAGAAAATGGTCCCCCATATACTACATTCCTAAATTATGTGGCTTCTGTACCACTGAGACTTTCAGGACAAAAAGTCTGAGTATAGAAGCACTTGAGCTGACCACAATTCAATTACTGTAGTAACTAAGTACCATTGGAAAAGATATAACTTTGCTCAGTTTTGAGGACATTTAGAGTGTAAACTTCCAAAGGACAGGGAGCTACGTTGTGAGCTGGTTTATTCTAACTCTTCAGCCAGGGATCAGCAGCCCATCAGATGCACCAACTGTCTATTTATTCACTCCCTTGTAGTGGGGCCAGCGGTGAGTAAAGTAGCAAGAGGACTTGGCATCAGCTAACAACTTAATTAGCAGCTAAAGGCAGAGTGGGGATTAGTAAGGAGGAGTCGGGCACAGGAGGGAGCACCTTCTAACTGGCCTCTGGCTCCTAGTTTCTGAAGTTGTTTGAGCTCTTGGCTAGAGACAAAACACAAGGCTACCACGTAAAGCTTCCAGCCCTGTGTTTCCAAGACTGGCTTGGCCAAAGGAATACAAACTCAGATCAAGGAAGAATGTGCCTCCTTGATTCCCATGATCAGATAGGGATGGATCCCTCTTACCTGGGGATGCTCAGAACTTTGGACCCTCATGAACTTTTCACACTTGACTTTACATTCTTTTTATCATTGGCCATGTCTTATACTCCTGTCCCAGGTGTAAGACCCTCTAGGGCAAAAACTGTGGCATCCTCATCTTCGCAGTCCCATCTATGTCTACCCTGCACATGATAGTGCTCTCGCTAAGTGTCTGCTGAACTGAATTACTGAATAGGAAAGTGGGTGACAGAGACACTTCAGAGGGACCAAGGGAAGCTTCTCCGGTGCCCAATGGGTCATCTAAACCTCAGTGCCCCAGATTCCACCCCAGCTCGCATGAGCATTGGAGGCAGATCATTTGGATGAGCAATCAGTCCAAGAGAACACACCCCACCAGCTCTTCACCAAGCTTGCCAAGCCAAACACCAAGCCTGCCCATTTCAAAGAGGCTCTTCCCAATCCCTAAGGAGAGCCATCCTTGATAACAAAGGCTCACTGAGCAAGGGTAGGAACCTACTAGATATCCTTGTCATGAAACCTGGAGAGAGCTTTTCTCCCTGACAACATCCTAGAAGAATTTGACATTCCTCCATAGTCTCTCTGGGGATCAGCATGGGAGGGGCTAAGGGAGGGATGGGGGTGTCACAGGATCATAGATTTAGACCTAAAGGGAGCTCAGAGACCATCTAGTCCAATCCTAAGGCTCATAGAGGCTGACATATACACAGCTAATGAGTCAGAGGAGGGATCTGAAACCCAGTCATCTTGACCTGGGTCACTTCTCACCACAATGCTCCTTTGACCAGGAGCATTCTGGGTGCAGCTTTTATCAGTACTATCCCTAAAGATCCCAGGGTGTCTCAGGTGCCAAGATCCACTAGAAATCACCAGATGCATGTCCTGAGAGGAGAAGAGTTCCAGGCAAAAAGCCTGGATACAGAAGAGGGGAAGGGATGGAACTTGGAACTCAAAATCTTGCAAAAATGAATGCTAAAAATTTTCTTGATATATAAGTGTGGGAGAAAATAAAATACTATTTAAGGCAAAAAAAGAAAAAGAAAGTTCGAGTACAAAAGAACATGGGGTCAGTATGTAACATGGAGAAAGACCATATACTTTGCTATGAAATCCTGATTTTAAGCTAGAGGCTTCAGAAAGAGGAGTTTACAGACTATCCTTGTTGGGACACCACAGGATACCACTTAGCACAATGCCTGGCACACAGTAGGCACTCAGTAAGTTTATTGACTGACTTGTGCTGCCCGTGCTGAGTGCCTACAACCAGGACATAGCTAGTGAACATCCAAAAGGAGAGTTGCTGCTATTTTAAAAGCCCATAAATGTTCTTTCTTACCTAAGGTACGGGGATGGCATGATGTCACACCTTGGGTGCCACTGTGTACCAGAGTGGTGAGTGTGTACTGGGAGGGTTCACCCAGCACCCTAATCTCTGGGTTTTGCATAGAACACCCTAATCTCTAAGTCTTGTCAAAGATGAACAAAAGGACTGAGTTGCTCATTACTTATGAATGACTGTCTTCTTAATCAACATCTATGAGAAGGGCCAGCCAATCATTGCCTAACAGAAGTCCCAAACTGGATTAATATCGTCCCAGTTTCCTTTTCCTTCCAGAAATCAGAACATGCGTAAGTGAGCCCTGCTCCTGGGGTGGTTATACTCCAGGACTGACAGTTCTGAGACAAACATGTTAAGTGGGCATGGCCATTGAAAGAACACAGAGCAAGTAAACTGAATACATGTTGATAGCACATTCCATCTGGAGACAACTGGAACTGATGCTGCCTTGGAAACCTCTCCTTTCCTACCTAAGGTGAGCCACAATTTATCTCCAGAAATCAAGATTCATCCCCTCTCTGGGGCTCAAGTTCCCCAACTGGAAAACGGGGGCTTAGGCTAGAAGATCTTATGTTCTCCTATTCTGTATTCTCGGATCCTAAGCGAATCAAATCCCTGATATCACCAGCATTGGGCTCATGACAGTGGGGCTGTCGTGCTGTTGTTGTTAACAATGATAATCTAGCATTTATCTAGCACTTCAAGGTCTGCAAAACACCTCACAACATGTCAACTAAGTTGATCCTCACCACAATTAGGGGAGGTAGGTGCTATTGTTATCCTCCCTTTACAGATGGGAAGACTGAGGCTCAATGGGTTGCCTAGATAGTAAACATCTAAAGCAGAATTTGAACTCAGGCATCCCTGACACCAAATCCCACATTCTATCAACTGCCTCGCCCACCTAGCTGCCTCACTCTTGGGGTGGCAACTTCTTGATTTAAATTTACAAGTGTGACAGAGCCAACCAGTAGCTTCTCTGCAGCCACATTCAGAGTCATAACAAGACTTCACTAGAAGCCAAGCTGAGGCAAAGAGCTTGCTTTGCAAGCTCAGTAGCAGGAGTGCACAGCTTGGAGTGACCCACATAAATCCTGACATTCAAGCCTTTATTTCTGAAAAACCAGGGCACTGCAGCAGCCCATCATTGCAAAAATCAAGGGGTTGACTGGGCCAACAGCAGCAGGGGGAAGCCATGAGGAATTGAGCCACAATGCCACTTTTTCAAAAAAAGAAAAACAGAAAAAGAATTGGGGGTGGGGGGAGAGACAAGAGGGCCACTGGCCCCATTCAAGCCGGAGATGCTGTCCCTACCCCCACCAGCTGCTCCCTAGTCAATGTCTGTCATTGCTACACTGGACAAGATAACTAAGACCATCTCTTGTAATTCTGATCACATCAGCAGCTCGTATTTCTAGCATTGCAACATGTAAAGTGTTTTCCTCAAGATACTACTTCAATCCTCCAGATACTACTTCATTTACATATGGGGAAACTGAGGCAAGTGCCAACCTAGTTTGACTGAGCAGTTTAAACTGTAAGAATCTAAAATAGTGTTATGTGACTCCCAGTTACATATTCCCAATCACTAGATTCATCCATTTCCAGGACATGACCAGAGTCAACCCAGTAACCTCTGTGTGATCTTACCAAGGAAATGAGACACTCTCAGAGAAGGTGATACCGGCCATGCCAACCAGGAGCTGTTGTACTAACAAAACTCCCCGCCCCAGAATGCCCAACATTCTTTATCACTGACTCTGAATCTCAGCTTAGGCTCTGGTCTTCAGGCTCCTGGCTCATTTCCCCAATGTCAGAACTATGCAGCAAAGAAATGATGGGGCAGAGCTCCAGATAATCTTTCACTGGTGGTGACCTCCATTTGAGGCATGGGGAAATGACCCCCTTCCAGCACACAGGCATCTCTTAATCCAGTGAACCACAGGCTCATAAAAGACCAATGAAGGGATGGGTGTGGGGGAGGGGTGGGAAGAAAAGGGATGTCCCATTGTTTATGTGCACAGACTTCTGAACCCAAGCACAGGCCAGGCATTGCCATCAACAGATACCAAACCACACTGGCTGAGCATCATGAAGAAACTATTTCCAACTGTTTGAGGGTGGAAGGGGGAGCAGAACCATATAAAATAGGAGGGGTGGGGTGTGAAATACAACCTCTCTCGGATCTGATGTTTCTGAGGTCTGATTCCTCAGGAGGAGCTCTGCTCTGTAGAAAGTCAGCACAAAAGGCAATGGAAAGCAAGGTGACATCATGTGTAGAATGCTGCACTTGGAGTCAGAAAGACCTGAGTTCAAATCCTGCTTCTAGCTGGGCAAGTCTGCCTCAGTTTCCTCATCTACAAAAATGATGACATCCACCTCCCAGGGGTGTTGTGAGGATAAACTAAGGTAACAAAGGTGAAAGGTTTTGAAAATCTTAAAGTATTATATAAACGCTGGTAATCAGGAGCCAAAGCCAGAGCCCAAACAGGGGTGAAAAGTGTGGTGATTCCTAGAGAATCTCTGCCTTAATGGGGGTAAGGTGGATACTTATGCACAAAAAAGGAACAGTGAAAAGATATAGATAGGATTAAGGAGGGGTAAATAGACTGGGGTGGCCCAGGTGCAACATTGACAGGAGTTAAGTGGTCTGAGGTGGGTCATCGAGCCACGGGGAAAAGACTATAGAGTATCTAGGTGGGCTGGGATGGGCCAGGTGTCTCCAGCAAGATGCCAGGGACTGAGTTGTGTGGGAAAATTCAGGGACTGGGTTGCTGAGATGTATGGGAAAATTAAGGGTCCAGGTCCATCCCATCATTCTCCCCTCAAAAAAATGGGACCCAAAATCTTTTGGGGTAAGGGGAGAAGGTCTCGGCTTCTGAAACTGCTTCCTGTTGGCAAGGGGTGTAGAGCTGTCCCTGCCTCAAGGGGGAGTGACCCCCTTTCTAAGAGAGGCTGGGTCTCATAGCAGAAGAAAACTGGACTGGCAAAAGGCTTGGATTCTAGACCCAACTGCCACTGAGCTGGGTGATTCTTGGCACATCTCCCCTATCTCAATAATATAAAGGTGGCCACAGCTGAGGAAGTTTTAAATATGTGAACAAGAGAGTCTATACTACATGATTCCTTTATGAGGTGTGGAGCTTTCTTAGACTGGGGCCCAAAGGGCCCACTGGGAGTGGGCCAACCCAACAAGATGACTTGTTTTAAATCTGCTCTAAGCAGCAGATGCATTTCAGCAGTTACTCAGTCCAGTGTGAAATAGGCTGGTAGTGGCATTCCAGGGTCAGAAGCACCTGAAGAATGACGCAGACCCTGGCACCTGTAGGTTGTTGTTGTTGTGTTTGTCCTTTGTTTTTGAAGAGGACCATGACATCAGGAAAATGATGACATGACTCGCAGATGACTTTGATTTGAGTGAGGGAGGGCTGTGCAAGGTCACCAGCCTTACTTTCTCCTCCAGAGCTATCTGGGTCCAGTGGCCTGATATTCACCAGGATGACTGGAGATAGCCCAGGATGCAATGGAAGACCCTGGACTTTCAGGCTAAGGTCTTTTCAGGTCCTCACTTTGAGTGAGGTAATACCTATTCAGTGAATTGGCCTCTTTAAGAAGTGAGTCCCAGGATGGCCCCTTTAATCAAAACTCAAAGAAAGCAATCAACCTGGGAGGGGAATCTGTACCAGAGGGAAGCATGGAGGGAAGGGGGAGTGACCCCAGAGGGAGTGTTACATTCCTGTTCTCTCCCAGGTCCATGTCAGTCAGTAACCTTGCACTTATTAAGCACCTACTTCCAGCCGCTATACTAAGGACTAGGGATACAAAGAACAGCAAGACCGTGCCCGCTGCTCTCAGGGATCTCAATGTCTAAAATGAGAGCAGCAACATGAAAACAGGTAGGTATGAACAAGACATATACAGGAGATATTGGACCAGCAACATGACGCATCTAAAGGGGACGCCACAGACACACAGTGAGACAGAAAGAGAGCCACCAGAGGGAGGGAGCAGCTTCCAGGGACATCGTCTCATTGCATGAAAAAATGCTGGCTATAGACTCAAGAAAGATCCCTGCGTAATCAGGACCTATGAATTACCCCTCACACACGTGGGTTCTCTTCAGAGGGAGAATCAGGGAAGTAATGGGGCACACAGGGGTAAGCTTTATATACTTTATGAGCTTCAGTTTTCTCACCTGAAAACTGGGGACATTAACATCTGGCCTACCCAACCCCCAGGACTGTTGGGGGAATCTAATAGGGCAAGATACAGGAGAGTGACTTGGCAACTTCGCCTTGTATATAAATGGTGTTTGTTCTGCTGGCGTTTGCGTGGATTTGGGTGGATTTGTGATTTCACGCATGTGAGCATTCCCTCCACTGATAGACCGCAGCCCATTTACATCTTCTCCTCCTATATTACTCTTGCCTGACTCAATGTACAGGAAGCCTTCCTCTGGCCTTTTGCTCTAAATCCAGGTGCCAGCAGAGCACTCGGGCTTCCCATCTATTCCCATCTACTGGTTTCCATTATATTATTAACCCACTTCCTCTTCTGGTGACACACATCCCTCAAGCAGAGCCTATATGCCATTTCTCACAGGTGAATCCCTGTGACACCTTGGGGCCCACCAAGAGTCTTTTCATCATCTTTTGAGTTATTTGCAATTAAGGGGAGGGAGGGAAAGAAGAGCAACAGAGAGAAGAAGAGAGGAAAGGAGGAAGAGATAGAGAGACACAGAGAGAAAAAGGCAGGGTGACAGATGAGGAGGAAGGGAATTAGGGAGGTGAGGGGGGGGGAGGGAAAGAGAGAGACAGAGAGCATGAAAGAGAGAGGAGAGAAGGAAAGAGAGAGGGAGAGAAAGAAAGAGAAAGAAAGAGAAGGAAAGAGGGGAGAGAGGGAAGGAGAGACCGAGAAAGGAAAAGAGGAGAGAGGGAGAAAAAGAAAGAGAAGGAAACAGGGGAGAGAGGGAAGGGAGACAGGAAGAGAAGGAGAGAGAGAGAAGGGGGGAGAGAGTGGGGGGTAGAGAGAGAAGGAGAGAGGAAGAGAGAGAGAGAGAGAGAGAGAGAGAGAGAGAGAGAGAGAGAGAGAGAGAGAGAGAGAGAGAGAATGAGAGATTGAGATTTCAGAATTCACAGCCATAAGACACCCACCAGTGGGAGGATGCTGTATAAAAGTCAGACTTCAGCAGCAGGAAGTGGTTCAGCATCACCAACATTCTGTGCACACATTCTCAAATGCGCTCCAACCCGATCTCTTACTCCTACTCAATCCTGGCCCCAGCTCACCATCTCTCTGGACTACTTTGCCAAATTAGCAGCAGAGTACAGTGGACTTCAAAACCAGATTCCATGTGGCACTTTTGTTCTCCTTCCCCCAGTCCCTTTACAGCTCCTTTTTGTGGGTTATCTTCCCCACCCCATTAGAAAGTATCTCTTTCTTTCTCTTTGCTTGTATTTATATCCTCAAGGTTAGCACAGTGTTAGCAAAAAGTAAGTACTTGATAAATGCTTATTTTTCCTCTCACTTTATTGAGTAGAAAAGTAACAACTAAGCCATCTCCAGTCATCCTGATCTATATCTTGCCACTGGATCCAGATGACTCCAGAGGAGAAAGTGAGGTTGGTGACTTTGCACAGACCTCCCTCACTCAAATCCAATTCACTCTCAAGTCATGGCATCACCTTCCTGATGTCATGGTCCTCTTTGAGAATGAAGGACAAACCACAACCTGTGAGTAGTCCAAGCTGCCCCACTGGGGACCCACCTGGCCAATTCCAGTCAGGTAACTCAACTCCTCCCCTCCCCTCCTCTCCTTTCCTCTCTCCACAGGAGGTTTCATGCCCTTACCTGAGGGTGCTCTGCCAAAAGGAAGGTAAATTTTGATGGCTGAAACCTACCTGGATATCTTGGGGTTTACTGGCTAGATTTCTTTCTTAAAGTCCATCTCTTAAACCCAATTCACTCTGGTTCTCATTGATTGGCCAACAATAGGTCCCTACCCAAGCACCACTTGGATCCTGAAGGCTCAAAGCAAATGTAAATAGTAATTGTTTCTCTTTTGGCCAGAAACTCTGAGGGTCTTCCCCTCCCAGTTTGGTTTGTTTTTTTTTTTGGTTTGGTTTGTTTTGGTTTTGGATTAAAGGGGCTATCCCTTGGCTCACTCCTTAAACAGCCCTAATCACTGAATGAGCATTGCCTCAGTCAAAGTGAGAACTCAGAAAGACCTTAGCTTAAAAGGGCCAAGGTTCCCCACTGCATCCTAGGCCATCTCCTGTCATCCTGATCTATATCTGGCCATTGGACCCAGATGACTCCAGAAGAGAAAGTGAGGCTGGCAACTTTGCACAGTCCTCCATCACTCAAATCCAATTCACTTGCAAGTCATGGCATCATCTTCCTGATATCATGGTCCTCTTCAAGAATCAAAGACAAACCACATAACCACAAGAAAAGTGACATGGCCATATCAGTGCTTAAGCAAAATGTGCATGGCAGCTGTGTGGAAGGCTAAGACTTGAGGCCAGGAAATCCAGGCAAGAGGTGATGAGGGCCTGAGCTAAGGTGGCAGCTGTGTGATGTTCAAGATAACATGGAAACAGAAATGGCAAGATGTGGCATCAGTGTGGAGGATGAACTGTAATGAGAAGGGACTTGACCCAAGGAGACCTATTAGGAGCTGCTACAATGGTTCAGATGACAGGTGAGGGCTTGAACTAAAGGTAACAGGCTGTGTGAGTAAAGAGGAGTTGGATGTAAGAGATGTTGTAAAGGTAGAAATGGCAAATTTTGGCAACTGATCAAATATGTGGTGTAAGGGAAAGTGAGGAGTAGATGACAACAACAATGTTATAGACCTGGGGGAATGGGAGATAGATAGATAGATAGGTGTGTGTTTCATCCACTTTGTTTTTCTAGTGTGGATGGTTAGTCCAATATCTTTCACTTGACTGTGGATTTCACTAAGAAGAGCTCACAGTGTTCCAAGGAATGATGCAATAATACAATATCATCTGCCTAGAGACAACATTGGCACAGTAGACCAATAGTCCTGACTCCAACACATACTAGCTGTGTGGTCCTAGGCAAGTCACTCAACTTACTACAGGCAACTCCCTAAAACTCATAAATTTTAGAGAAGGTGCCAATCTGTACTGGTAGAAGTTGTTCACCAACAGCTCCCTTTACCCGTGAAATCACAGGTCCAGTCCCATCCTTCTATCCCCATCCCCTTCCCTATCCCGAAAAGGCATTTATGGATGCTCACCAACAATAAGGAATCTTCCAACAACTTCCCACAACTGTCTTCCATGACATTGGCAAGTAGACAGGGCAATAACTTGTAACTAGCGCCCAGGCCAACTACCATAAAATTCATTGAGGGCAAGCAGCATGAAAGCTGTTTCCTATTTATAACTATCTCCTCTTGCTAAATTGGTGCTAAGCTCAGTTGTTTTTGGCTACTGAAAGAGAAAAGTGCTGTCAGTGCCCTATAAATTTCAGCACCCTGGAGCAAAGCCCTGATTGTTCCACCCTAGTTATAACCCCTTATTTACAGTTACAGCATCCCTCTCACTGTTAGGCTAAAAAGCATGCCATAACTTTATTGTAAGCAGAAAAAAAACAACAACCCACAGCTCTTGTTTCCATGCTGAAATGGCTCTCTCCAAGCTCTTTGGAGGGAGGGAAGAAAAGCTAGTTATGAGTGGCATCACTTAAAGTCACCACGTATTAAGAAAGTGCTGTTTTAAATGGGATACCCTGCTGAGATCGCTAAAGAAAGATGCCTAACTCCAGAAAGGCATGTGTATTCGTGAGTGGTGGGGGAAGGAGGAGGTGGCAGGAAAGGAAAGTTGGAGAGATACCGAGGGGCCCAGCAAGCTGGCAATGCTGCCCTGTGAGTGGTTGGTAGTTTCTAATTACTTCCCTGAGTTTTCATGATCAAGTCACATATGCTATTCCACTGCAGGGACACAAAAGCAATTAGAAATAAGAATGCAGCCTTTATTACTCTAACCGTGACTGCAACCCAGAGACGCTCACAGCTAGCATTCGCCGACAGAAATATTTGGTTCAAACATGACTTTAAAAGGTGATTAAGGAAATGTGCCCACCTCTCTTGGGGAAAAGATGATAACTGCTTATTGCCAGGCTGCAATCACTCCCTGATTTCAAGCTGTCCTTCACACATCACCATGACAACCACTCAAAAGCTTCCTTCTTTCTCACAAGGAAGAAAATAGATATTTTAAATGAGACTATTCACTGTTTTCTAGCTGTCGGGATAAAAAACATTGGCAGAGCTGGGTTCTAGCTTCACCTAGGCCTCCATGACCTTGGGGCAGGTCACACTCCGCTCTGGGTTTCCCTAGGGTTTGGTGAGCCCTCTAGCAACCGGGAGGCAGGAAGCACTAGGTTCCGCTCCCAGCTCAGTCATGAATTTGCTGTGTGACCTTGGAGAAATCCTTGCTCTTCTCTGGGCCTCAGTGCTTTCCTCCAAGGATCTAAGGATCCCTACGTTCCCCCCTGGCTCCAATGGTCTACCACTCCTGAGATGCCCTCCCAACGTGAGATCTCAGATTGAGTCATCAAAAATATCTGCAGGGTCAGGGATTGGGGATAATCCACGTCCCAAACTGTTGGTGCTTTGTATGTGTTCACAACATCCCTCAACTTCCAACCCCAACACTGTGAGGGGGAGGGGGAGGTGTATATGTGTATGTGCATGGATGTGATTTGTGCACATGTGTGTTATATATGTGTGTGCATGTATGTGTATATATGTATTGGTTATGTATGTATATTGTGCAGGTATGTGAGTGTGTGAATGTATATTGTATGTATATGTGTATGAACGTGTATATATGTATGTCCGTGAATATAAGTATATATGCATGAGTGTGCACATATTTCTGTGTGACTGTGCATGTGTATGTCATGAGTTTGGGTGTAGGTGTGTGTATGTGTGAGTGTGTATATACGTGTGTATATATATATATATGTATGTGAATATGTCTATGTGTATTATGTGTGTGCATAAATGCATATGTGTGAATATATGTGTGTACAGTGTATATATGTGTGTATGTAGAAGTGTGTGTATATAGGCATGTGTGTGAACGTGAGTGGATATGTTTGTGATTGTGTATATGTGTATGTGTGTGAGCACATATATTCATATGTGTGTGACTATGCATATGTGTACATGTATGAGTGTGTGCATTTGTGTGTATATGAGTGTAAGTATGTAGATATGTATGTGTGTGTGAGTGAGTGTGTATATGTCTGTGAGTTTGTGTGTATGTGTGTGTGGCATCTAAGGGGTAAGTGGGACAAGTATGAAATGAAGAACATTGCTGAGAATTAAGAAGACTAACAAGGAGGAAGATGGAATCCGACATGGAGGGTCCTGGTAAGCAGATACACTGTGGGGGAAGTGGAGAGAACACACACACACACACACACACACACACACACACCCCCTCCTTCCCCTGAAGGAGCTCCCAGGCTGCACAGAGGGATTATAGGTTTACCAGGTCCTACGCTATGTGCTAGTGACAGAAAGAAAAAGAAACGGTCCTTGTCTTCAGAAAGCTTAACAACAATAACAACCTTAAAATAACGCTTTAAGGTTTGCAAAACTTTACAAATATTATCTCAGCTGATCCTCACAACAGCCCTAGGAGGTCGGTGCTATTATTATCTCCACTTTACAGTCGCAGAAAATGAGGCAGGCAGAGGTTAAGTGACTTGCCCAGGGCCACACCGCTAGTAAGTGTCTGAGGTTGGATTTGAACTCAGGTCTTCCTAACTCCAAGACCAGCACTCTATCCACTAGTCATCATATTTTACTGAGGATCCTGAAATACCTGTATGCAGGTAAATAAAGGTGACGGAATTGGAGGGAGTACTAACGACATGGGAGAAGAGGATCAGCTATACAGGACAGGCAGAACTCACCTGAGCTTTGGAGGAAGTGAAGGATTCTAGGAGGTAGAAATGAAGAAGCATTTTCCAAGTGAGAGGGCTGGACTGTGTACCACCAAGCAGGGAAACTCCTGTTTGGTAGGGAAAATGTTTCAATTTACAAAAAAATGTCACTTACACCATACACAAATTTTCAGAAATGCACCTACTTGGGTAAAGCAAGTCACACAAGTGTATGTTCTAAGTAACCACAGAAGTACCACAGGGAGAAGGGCTAAAAGGGGGAGGGAGAGTTAGTCAAGAAAGGCTTCTGGGAGGGAAGGAGTTTTTGAGCTACATCCTGAAGGACTCAATGAATGTGGCTTGAGATGGTCTATCACATTACCACTCAGTTTTCACCACTTCAGTAAACTGGACACCATCATCATATCCAAACTGTCAGATCACACAAGCATGTGTTAAGCGCCTACTGTGAGCCTGCCCTCAAAGAGCTCACATTCTAGTAGAGAGGAAAGGTAAGATATACATGGCTAAGAAAATAATATATACCTCAGTCAGACGGAGATACTGGGAAAGCCTTTATCATGAAGTTGGAGCAAAAATTTGAATTTCCCCATGAAACCTGGCTACCAAGAAAGGATAAGAAGGCCAGGCAGCTGACCCAGTCATGACTTCAGAGCATAGATAGGAGCCAGCAGGAGAGCAGTATTCAAGGCAGTCTTCTTTAGCCTCATAGCTTTGCCTGAGGCTAAAGAGACAGGGATGCTTTCAGAGCTGATGGGGATGGGAGAGAAAGTAGATGTGGGAGAGGACCTGCCAGCAGCCAGAGAGGCTAGGGAGGCAGAGGCCAGTAGACTGATGTGATGAGGAGAGACAGAGACACAGAGAAAGACAGAGAGAGAGAAATAACTACATCCTCGAGAAATACCAATACAAAACAATGTCTAATCTATCTTTAGGTTTTGCTTAAAGACCACAGAAAATACCAACTGGAGAAAGAAGGAAGGCAGATATCCAAAATGTGTTTTCCATTTAGAAATGAAATTAACTGGCGCTCCCTTGGTTACCTGGCATCTGGCTATACTCTACCTGATTTCCCCAGATTTCCATTTCACTAGGTTTTAATCTTGGAAAATGTTTTCAATCTACATTTAAACTGAACACATAAAGCAAGGGAAGGGGGACACAATTAAAAAAAAAAAGGAAACTCTAGTGACCTCTGATTTGGAGGCTCCTGAGGGGGAAGAAGCTGAGACACTCCCTCTCCTCAGAGAGGGGAGACAGACGGGGTCTTTTCTCCAGCAAGAGACCAAGGTAGTCCCCTACCCTACTCTCCCCCTTAATTGAGGGAACAGCAGTTCAAGGCAGAAAGCTGAGAGAGCCCTGAGGTGAAGGGGCACATTGCTGGTACTGGTCACTCACCAGTGCACTGACTCATTGAAAGGCCAGTGGGTGACTTCTACACTATCTCTGCAATCCTCTTTGTTCCCTTATTTCCTCCTCCCTGACTTTCTTAAGCAATGCACTTGGCCCTCATGTACTTGGCATGGCTCGCAGAAGGTGCGCTGGACTTCAGTCCCCTCTGTGTGAGGTCAGGGGGAAAGCCTGGGGCCCAGAGTGATCACCATCCAGGCCACATTCTCGGAGTCCATGGCATTTCAGTCCTCCATAGTTCCCTGTGTTAGGAGGCTAATGGGAACCTAGAGGCCTATACAGCCGGCTCTGCCAAGCTGTAAATCTGCAGTTTGACTTTGATAGCTGGCAGCAAACTCCACCTTCAAGCAGAAAGTGAAATGTCAATAAATCTCACATCACTGACCCATAAATCCTATCCATCTTGTTAAGCACCGCACACTGCCAGCTCACGCCTTACCTTAGACTGAATACCAAGTGCATTCTCATTGGACTAAGACTTTATAACATTTATAAGCTAGTCTACAAGTTAATGGGGGAGTAGGGAAACACAGGCATAAATGATGATAAAATGAACAAATATCATTACAGGGGGAGATATACATGCTCAAGTACACAGAGGTCTATGTATACATCATACACAGACAACTTCTCTCTCTCTCTCCCTGATCAGTTGGATTAACCAGCCTTTTCCCTAGTCCCAACCTCCACCTCCACCCACCCTACCTCCAGATCAAGACATCTTTATCTTTTTTCTTTTTTTGGGGGGGGGGGGCCTGGGCAACTGGGGTTAAGTGACTTGACCAAGGTCACACAGCTAGTACATGTGTCAAGTGTCTTAGGCTGGATTTGAACTCAGGTCCTCCTAACTCCAGGGCCAGTGCTCTTCTCACTGTGCCACCTAGCTGCCCCTTTATCTTTTTTCTATGTCAGGAAAGATATACCCAGAATTAAAACTTAGATCCCCTTCACCAAGTCCCAGAGCAAGTACATACTGATGCCATGGGAAGCGGCCCGATTGTAACAATAGTGTGGTTCAGAGACAGAATCACAGCCATGGAACCGTAGAGGTGGGGAGGATATATGAGGTCCTCAAATGGTCATGCAACTTTGTTTGAAAACCTCCAGTGAGAAGAACCCATTACGTTTCCATAGATCTATATACTCCACCCTAACATTTCTCCCGGACTGCAGTCTCACACCCCCAACTGCCATTTGGTAATCTTGAACTGGACGTGCCATAAGGCATCACAAACTTAATATATCTGAAACAGAACTCATCATGTTCCTTCTCCTCCTCACCTAAACCTTTCCTTCTTCTGAACTGCCCTATTATTGCAAACAGCACAAGAATCCTCTCAGCCACCCAGGCTTATGACTTTGGTGTCTTCCTTGACTTCTCTCTCACATTTATCCCACATATCAAATCTGTTGTCAAATTTTGTAGTTTCTACCTTCACAACATCTGTGTTCTATGTCCGCTTCTATTCACAATGTGATTGTGTTCTTGACAGTAATAGGGAAAAGTTCAGAAGAGTGGGTGGTTTGGGAGGGGGAAGAACATAATGAGTTCTGTTTTGGACATATTGAGGTTGAGAAGCCTCGTGGGATATCCATGACCCTGGTGCAGGCTCTCATTCACACTTCATGCCTGGACTATTGCATTAGCCTCCAGCTTGGTCTCTGTGACTAAAGTCTCTCCCCACTCCAATCCATCTATTCAGATGCCAAAGTGATTTTCTTAATGTGTAGGTCTGACTATGTCATTCTCACCCTCTAAATAAACTCCAGTGGCTCCCTATTACCTCCAGGATCAAATATAAATCATCTATTTGGTTTTGAAAGGCCTTCAAAATGTGGTTCCCCACCCCATTCTTACCTTTCCAGTTCCCTTACATTTTACTCCCTTCTATCAACTTACATGTAAGCTCAATGAGTCAACTAAGTGAGCAAATTTAAGTTCAGGCTAGATGAAGAAGGCATAGCTTCCAGGAATAAGGGAGTGATCACCTCCTTCCCTCCCTCCCCCCCACTGTACTCTGTCCTGGTCAGACCAGACCAAAATACTGGCTATCACTGTCTGAGAAGGACATCGATAACCTGAAGACTTCCAAGGTGGGCAACCAGGACAGGAAAGGGTCTCAAGATCATATCATAGGAGGTTTTAGCTTGAGGAACCAGGGATGTTTTTTCTGGGAAAGGGGTGGGGATGCTATGTGTCATTTAAGCATCTAAAACTCTGTCCTATGGAAGAGTGATTACATGTTTTGCTTGAATACAGAGGGCAGATCACAAGCTCTAGCAAGGCAAATTTAAACTTGAAGCAAGGAAAAATATGCATGCTGTTGGAGCTCTCTGAAATAGACTGGGTTCAAAAAGATAAGAGAAAAAGGAAAAGGTCCTACAAGAAGAAAACTATTTTTAGTTGCTCTTTTATTTTGCAGTAGCAAAGAATTGGAAATTGAGGGGTTGCCCATCAACTAGGGAATAGCTAACTTAGTTATGGTAGATGAACATAATGGGATACTATTGAGTCAGAAAATATTAAAGGGACAGTTTCAGAGAAACTTGGGAAGAATTGTATGAACTGATGCAGAGTGAAGAGAGCAGAACCAGGAGAACAATTTATACAAGAACAACAACATTGTAAAGACAAAAAACTTAGGAACTCTGATCATTTCGATGGCCAACAACGATTCTGGAGGACTCATGATGAAACATGCTCCCCAGATTTGAGCTCCTTGAGGGCAGGGACTGCTGTCTTTTGCACTTATCACTGTGCCTGAGACATAGTAGGTATTTAATAAATGCTTATTAATAGACTGACAGGTGATAGATTCAGAGCATAGACTGAGATATTTTTATTTGGACATGGCCAAGTTGGGAATTTATCTTGCTTAACACATTTGTAACAGGGATGTTGTTCTTTCTTTCTCAATGTGGAGGGATGGAGGAGAGGTGAGGGGCAGAGAAGGTAGATTTTCATTGACTAAAAAAATAAAATTCAGTTTTGAAAAGCAAATTGAGTTGCCTTGGAGAAAGAGGGGTTCTCCCCTCACCTGAGATATTTAGGCAAATGATGGATGATCTTTTGTCAGGTATGTTACCACGTGATACTTCTTTCACATACAGTTTGAAGCTCAAATCTGCTCACTTTGTTGACTCACTGGCCTAGAAGACCTCTTCTAACCCAGGAATTCTGATTCAGAAACAAGAAATCAGAAAGGTAAGGACTGCTAAAAAGTATAGCTTGAGTAGAGCAGAAGATCTAGATGGTGGTGACTGAATTGTCTGGCAGAGCTACGGCTAGCAGTGGCTGGTAAAGGTGTCCATTCAATAAATATTTGTTAGGTCCCTGAAATTGGGCATGGTGATTGGTGATGGAAGTATGCAGACAGACAAATGGAAATGGAGGTCGGAACCTGGAAGATTCACAGGCATATGAGGATACAGCAGCTAATTGTGCTATATTCCACTCTGAACCCACCACCTCCAGCAAAGACCTACTGCCTTGAATAATTTTCATTACTTTGCTCAATAAAGAAGGACTAGGAATTCCAGAAAATATTGCTTTTCTTCTTCATTTTTCAGTTGAAAGAAGGATCCACGTTCACATTTCAGAATATAGCCTACAGCTAAAAGAGCAAGAGAGCCAATGGTTCTGAATTCAGAATAAAGACAGGTGGTTATGCAGAAGCACACATTTGTCAGAGAAGCCAGGGAAAAATAAAAATGAACAGCTTTTAGTGAAAGTTTGGCCAACTTTTCTTCCTACTTGAAAAGAAGAACTAGATGCTTATAAAACCTTAGCCCAAGACAAAATGATTTGTGGGTTAGAGGGAGGAATCAACAATAGGTAAGCATTTATTGAGGGCCTCATGTGTGCCAGGGACTATGCTAGACACCTGGGACACAGAAACAAAAATGAAACCATTCCTGCCTTCAACAAAGTTACATTCTCTCAAAGAGACGCACACGCAAATTCTGTTCTTGTTGTTCAGTCATGTGTCTGACTCTTTACGACCCTATTTGGGATTTTCTTGGCAAAGACACTGGAGTTATTTGCCATTTCCTTCTCCAGCTCATTTTTTACAGATGAGGAAACTGAGGCAAATAGGGTTAAATGACTTGTCCAGGGTCACACAGTAGGGTCTGAGGCCGGATTTGTACTCAGGTCTTCCTGGCTCCAGGCCCAGCACTCTATCTGCTGCATCACCTAGCTGCCCATAAAGAAAATAAACCCAAGGTAATCTCTTGGCAAGGTACCAGCAGCTGAGGAGATAAGAAAAGGCTTCATGTAAAAGGAAATGATTAATTTGGGTTTTGATAAAAACTAGGGATGCCAAGAGGCAGGAACAAGGAGGGAATGCATTCACTATAAGAACAAAGCACAGGCTCTGCAAAGGTCTGGAGGTAGGAGATAAGCTGTTGTATGTAAGGAATACCAAGATGGCCACTTTGGCTGGAATGCAGAGGGAAGGGGAGCAATGACTAATAAGCCTAGAAAGGTAAGTTGAGGCCAGGTCATGAAGGGTTGTCAAATGGCAATTTGTGTTTGATCCTAGGAATAACAGAGGTAGTGGAGTTCATTGAGCAGAATTATGTAGTCAGATCTTTTCTTTAGGAAGAGCCCTTTGGCAGCTGAGCGAAGAATGAACTGGAAAAGGAAGAGACCTGAGACAAGGAGACCAATTAGGAGGTTGGTCACTAGTCCCATTTTGGATATGTGAAGCATCCAGGTAGAGATGTCCACTGGGCAGCTGGACACACGGGACTGGAGCTCAGGGGACAGATTAAGGGTGGAAATCATCTGGGAGGAGGTGATAAAAGAACCCATAAGGGTAGATGAAAGAAAAGAAAAGAAAAAGAGCCATTGGGAACTGCAAATTGACACAGGTTGGAACCCAAGCAGGCCAAAGCTACGCTGATCAGTAATAGAACTTAGGCCTGTGAATGGTCACTATACTTCCAGCCTGAGTGAGAGATGGAGTTGTAGACACAAAAAAATAAAATTAATTAATTTATTTTTAAGAGATTAAAAAAGAGGAAGTTGTAACTTTTTTTAATTTTAGATTTTCATGAAACCTTTGTTATCCTTTCAAGAAAACTTGTCATAAAAATGAAATTAGCCTTCATGGTCCAGAGGCAAAAAAGGAAGCAACTAAGCTTGCCAAGACAGTGACCTGAGGGAGATACCACGGATACTAAGAGAAGGATGATTAAATACTGAAGTGAAAGATTCGCTTTATGGGCAGAAAGACTACAAGGGGAGCACAGACAGCAAATAATTGGAAAATAATTCTGTGCTCAACCCCATATACTAAAATTCCAGAGAAGAGCAGGTTTCAGCAGAAGTAATGAGACCTAAGCCAGCAAGCCAAATAATCCCAGTGGGGGAAAGACCCAGCTATGTCAATTAGAAGAGAATAAGCCCACCCAGAACCAAAATAAATATCCCAGGAGGTCACTACCAAAGCGAGTCTCAAATGAGGAAGCAGTTTGGCATAGTGGACTGTTGTGAGTTGTTTCAATCATGTCTGACTCTTCATGACCCCATTTGGAGTTTTCTTGGCAAAGATACTGGAGTGCTTTGCCATTTCCTTCTCTAGCCCAGTTTACAGATGAGGAAACTGAGGCAAACAGGGTTAAGTGACTTGCCCCAGGGTCACACAGCTGAGGCTAGATTTGAACTCAGGTCTTCCTGACTCCAGGCCCGGAACTCTATTCACTGCCCCAGCTAGCCACCCTGGTATAGGGGGTAGAGGGATGGCTTTGGAATCAGAAGACCTGGAGATCCAATCTCAGCTTTTCTACTTCCTTCCTGTAGGACCCTGGGCAAGTGACTTAACCTCTCTATGCCTCAATTCCATGTCTGTAAAATGGGCTTGATGGCCTCTGAGTTTACTTCCAACTGTAAAGGTTCTTAATCTTCTCTATGTCATGGAGCCCTTTGGCAGGCTGGGCAAACCCATGGACCCCTTTTCTGATTTAAATACATAAAACAAATTACAATACAGTTAAGAAGTTCCTGGACCCCAGGTTAAGAACCCCTGGTCTGGATCTATGATCTTATATACTGCTCCATGAACTGGAAGCAATAATTCATATCCTCCGTATTGACAAATGTACAAGGATCCCTTGGAGCAGATGTTGGTTCTAGGGTGGCCACTACCATTGAATACATATTTCTTAACCTCTATGAGCCTCAGCTTTGTCCTCTGTGAAATTTGCGCATTTCTAAGGTTCTATCCAGTTCTAACATTCTACAAAATTCTATGAAGTGTGTGTTGCTTTCCAGGGTTCATGACTTTGGGGAAAGATGCTGGAAAGATGCCAGAAATCTGCTCCACATCTAGTCCGTTTATACAAACTGCTTAGAAATGATAGGCCTTCAATAAATACAATTCAGTTATTATACGCCTAATACTAACTGAAAAAAGTACTGAGCCAGACTTGGAGTTTAGATGAGATACTCTCTCCTCTCTTATGGAGCTTTTAGTCTAGTAGAGAAACGCATGAGAAGTATACATAGACAAATATAACATATATATGCAGCACGTGTCAGTGCTCTTCCTGACATGAAAGGCCTGATTCACTTTGGAGACTTCTCCCCATCCAAAGGGAAACCAGAACTTCAGTATCTAGGGCATGCTCCCCCCCACCCCTTACAAGCATCCAAGTTCACAAGGCTTCAAAATATATATTGATTTTATTTACAGAGAAAGGGCTTTTATTCAAAGCTAAGAGTCAAGAGAGCACCCCGACACCTATTCAGTCTACATGATCTATATGCTCTGAATGAGACACAAAATAAGGGAAAGGACTCCAGTTTCATTACTTCACCTAAGTGCTCTCTGTGGTTGTGTTCTTTAGCCAGCTGTCTGTATTCTACCTCCATGCTGCCTCTAGTTTTAGTTCCTGGTAGCTGTCAAGGGTCCTCACTGGTATCAATGTTCTATGTTTTAGTTTCATGCTCCCTAAGGCTTTCCACCTCAGGAGATGATACCAGCTCTCAAGCAGATAGAGGAATTACACTCTCTTGGCTACCAGAATTGCAACTCTTTTATGTCCCTGGGAGGTGGAATGCTTCTGATCCACTTAAATGTTTTGTTGCTTTACTCAGAACCCACCAGACCCAACCTACACACAAAGGTTCTCTTCAGGTAGCTATGGAAATAGCTCAAAGTGAATCCATCCTGTTTACTTCCTACCTCTTTAAGAGCCTGAGAAATTTGCCTTCAGCTTAGTTAACAACTTCCATTGAGTCTTGGGGTACAAAGGAACACTCCTCCTCATTCTTTCCACTCACCTTTTCGCTTTTCTTTTTCTTCCAGGATAACTGGATTGGCCCACACAAATTAGCCTGGGCTACTTCCTGTAGCTCTCTAAAAGGTGGGACAAATATAATGAAAGTTTCCCAGGGCAGGTATCTATGCCAAGGGTCTGCATTTTGAGAGGCGGGAGTCTGCATCAAGAAAGGAGATTTTTGTAGTCCCTGACAAACAGCATTGTGTGGTAAGTAGAGAGATATTAGGCAAATCTGTTCATCTGCTTGCCTCAATTTCTTCACCTGTAAAATAGGGATAATAATAGCACCTACCTCCCAGAGTTGCTACAAGAAATCAAATGACATAATATTTGTAGAAGCACATAGCATAGTGCCTGGCACATAGTAAGCACTATATAAATATTAGCCATTATTATTATCATTATTATATTATCTGAGGTCCTGCAGGAGAAAGCTATCATTAACAGCACAGTGCCTGGCACATAGTAAGTTGTTATGTAAATGTAATGGTGATGATGATGATGATGGTAATGAGGGTGATGATGATGACGGTGGTGGTGGTGGTAGTGATGATGAAGGTGATGATAATGATGATAATGGTGATGTTGATGGTGATGATGTGAGATTTTGGAGGGAAAGCTATTAGTACCAGGAATATCTGGAAAAGCTACATGGAGGATGTGGCGGAAGAAGTGGGCTTTAGAGAATGTGAAGGGTTCAACAAGTGGAGTCCTTGCTTTTTTATAGACTCTTATAGCTAACAATCTCATGTTGAGGCCATTGGAAAGATCATAGGAACACAGAGTTAGAGCCAAAAGGGACCTTTGAGAACTTCTGCTCCAACACCTTTATTTACAAATGAGGAAATTAAAGTCTCAAGTAGTAAAAGCACCTACTAAGGTCAGACAGGCAGTAAGTAGCAGAGGCAATATTTGAATCCAGGTCCTGACTCCATACCTAGTGCCCCTTCTTCTATACCATTAAGCTCCTATAAGGGCAAAGAAAAGGCAGGATGAATTACCCCAGACCTACCACTCTCGGCATGTAGTTGAACTAGATGGCCCTTCCAAACTCTGACGTTCTACGAGTCTATGAGCCCAGTCACAAGGATAAGAAAGCAGAGGATTCATGAAATACAAAAACAAAGTATATCTGATGCTGAGAACCAATGGAGTGGACAGAGGAAAAAAAGCCCCAAAGGAGCCATGAATTAGAAATTTGAGGAGTGCAGGTGGGGAAGATAAGAATCATAGTTGAGTTAAGCCAAAAAGGGATGATAATTTTCCAACTGTGTTGGGAAACCTGGAGATGCTAGCAGAATGTACCCATTCACACCACACACAATGACTTACTCCTGGCCCAGAGTCCTCCTTCACCACTCAATGGCTAGAAGGCTGACCTAAAATTCTTAACAGTGAACTGAAACACAGTCTCTGGGGACACTAGAGACAGTTGACCTAGAGACAAGTGAAGGTGTTCAGGCGGGTCTGGACAGTTTACCGTTAAGGTTTGTCCTCAAAGGAGCCAACAGCCATTTTGGTCAGAACCCTACCTTTACAAGGCTAACATTCTGAGCAGAAAGGAACCTTAGGATTCATCCAATCTTTCTGCAGGTAAAGAAACTGAGGCCCAGAGAATGGGAGTAATCTGCCCACACTGATACAGCTAGTAAGTAAAAGGACCAGGACTTGGCCCGAGGTCTTGGGCTCACAAATTTTGTGTCCTTCTGTCACGTACCACCCCGACTTTGACACCACGAGACAAAGAAAAGTGTCAGTACAGGCACTGAAAAATAGCTAAATAAATCAAACTCTTCAGGTTTTTTCTTTATACTTAACAATGGGGACTCATTAGCCAGAATGTTACAGGTTTAATGAAGTCATTTGTTTAATTAAGGGGATAGACATTAGACCTGTGATTTCACTCCATATAGGGGTGAGAAAGCCACCTCCACCAAGTCAGGTCAACACCTTCTCTACAACCTAGAGTCTCAGAGATGTTAAAGTGATTTTCCCTGGCTCACACAGACAACATTGGTCAGAGGTGGAATTTGAACCCAGATATTCCTGGCTCTGAGACAAATCCTCTATCCACTATACAGCAGAGGTATCAAATAAAAATCCAGCAAAACTTCCAAGTGCTGCCCAAAGTAGATTAAAATTTAATTACGAAATTTTTAGCAAAATAAATACCAACACAACATAGATGTTAATTTGTGGTTTTCTAAGTCTCCAGGAAGCCCATAGGGATCCCTATTTGAATGTAACACCACTGAACTACACTATACTGGCTCTTTAATTAAGAAGCATGTTAATATGGCCTTTAATGGAAAGAAGAGCTTGGAATCACAGAGCCTGCTTTGTAGTCCTGACTCTGCCACTATCCCTCTGCGTGACCTTGGGCAAGACATTTCACTTCCCCGAGACTCGCTTTCTAGGAAGGCAGTTGGATGTCTGCCACAGTAAAGAGAGAACATTGGATTTGGAGTCAAAAAGACCTGCGTTCAAATCTTGCCTCAGACACTCACTAGCTGTGAGATGCTGGGAAAGTCACTTAAGCTTGCTCAGATTCAGTTTCTGCATCAGCAAAATGGGGGTAAACAATAGCTCCTACCTCAAAAGATTGTTGGGAACAAATGAGATAATGTACATAAAGTGCTTTGCTAACTTTAAAGCATTCTATAATGCTAACTATCATCATCATCATCATCGCTCCATCCACAATATGGAGATAAGGAAGGTTTGCACTGCCTCCCTCACAGGGCAATAGCAAGGAAGTTCTCTGTAAGCCACAAATGGCTGTAGAAAAGGGAGGTGCCATTTTTATCCTGGGGTTGAAAACCCACCATCTATAGAAGACAACTAAGTATGTCCCTTTTAGCAAGGCCTTCTGGCCTATACCAGTGTGGGCTGCTCAGTCCCAGGAAAACAGAGTGAAGGGAAGCGTGATGTGTCTGAATACGTTGACTCCTACCAAGAAGCATCTGCACAGACTTCGTTACCTTAGGGGAATGACTAATTAGGGACAGTGAGTGTCCACGTACAAGTCGCTGTTTATTCCAGGATGATCTGCTCTAAGAGCTGGCATTCAGAGACACTGTGCCTTCCAGGGGCGAGGCACCACGCTAAAAGGCAGCAGAGACATAGCCAACACAGCAGTGTGCTTAGGATAACAATGAAGGAAGGCCTGGGGACCATCCTCCCCCTGTCTGAAAGGAGAGGGGGAAACTCTCAGATGTACTCAGATGTTTAAAAATTCTTTTGAGCCAAAGGAGAGAGAACTCACTCACAGTCTGCACCAATGCACAAAACACCTTCTGAAACAGGCCTTTCAGTCCATGTGTATTTCCTTGGTCCACCCTCAGACTAAGCATCCTGGTGGGGCACAGAAATAATGGAATAAAGGCACAGGGTCCCTGGTCACAAGGAATGTTTAACTACAGTTGGGGAGAGAAAGCACACAGTATAGGAAACAATTAAATCAGAGCCCACAGCATTCAATGGTAAGAGGCAAAACCCAAGACATAGGGCTACCACCAGCAGATAGGCATCCAGAGAGATGCTAAGAGGGAGATGCTGTGTGTGTGTAGGTGTGTGTGGGTGTGGGTGTGGGTGTATACGAGAGAGAGAGAGAGACAGAGAGAGACAGAGAGATGGTGAGAGAGAGAGAGGAGACAGAGAGAGATGGTGAGAGAGAGATGAAGAAAGAGACAGAGAGAGACAGAGAGACGGTGAAAAATAGAGAGGAGAGAGACAGAGACAGAGAGAGATGGTGAGAAAGGGTAAGAGAGAGAGCGAGTGAGAGAGAAAGAGAGCACAAGCAAGCACAGGAGAGATTCTCTGTGACTATGCTTAAGGCACCCCATCTTCTCAAACCATGGCTCGTCTTGTTCTCTGATCCCTAGACAGGTGCTCTGAGAGTCCCGAATTTCTACCCTTTGTTTTCTGATTAATTCAGTGTATCCCACCAACCCCCATGAGCCAGAGAGAGAGCTTTATTATATACCACATGTGGACTCTTCCTGATGATAAGCTAAGTCTAGTCACTTCCTTCCCAAATTAACATTCCATAACTAACCAAGGACCTGGGCAATAAAATTGTCATTTTCCAGGAAAGACAGGTTGAACAGGTGAGGAGCCCAAGTTTCTCATCCTGATGATATGGCTGGTGCTAGGGATCATCATGGGATTTTTTTTTCTACAGAAGCCAGCTTTTTTTTTTGTTGTTCTCAGAAATACATTCAAATACCATCACTCCCTCTACCCCACTGTCACCATCACCATCACATCCTTGACCAATGGGCTCCTGACTGAAGCACAGTTAATCAGTGCTCCATCCACTTTTATTTGGTGGAAGGAATTTGATAAGGCTGCAGTATCAATAAAGGAGCACCACTGTGAATGCTAATTTCCTGGATGACTTCTGCAGAGGGTGCGATATACCCTAGCCCCTGTGCAGAATCAACAGCAGTCTCCACCTCTGAAACCCTACCTGGCCCGGTCAGCACCACAGTGAGCCACAGAATGCTGTCCTGATCCCGACACCAACAACCAGAGGCCCCCAAGTTTCTTCCAAGAGAACATAATGTTGGTGGGTTGCCATGAAGGTTCCAAAGTCTAGGACACATGGAAACACAGCCCATGGATGGCACCCAGGTCCTCTGCAGTGCCACCGAAAAGGCCTAGATGAGAGGGTGTGTGGATTTAAAATCCAGCAGATGAGATTTAGGTTAGATCCAAGGAAGAACTTCCTGACAGAGGGCTCAGTCCTGGAAAGGTTTTCTGATTACTTAAATTTCACTGTGGCGTCACAAGTGACTGATTGTATTGTCAGCCAGGAAACTCAGCGGGCAGGGAGGAGTTGCTTGGCATAATGGTAACTGAGGGCCATCTGAAGGAAAGCCAGGGATGGCCGGGGCTACAGATTTTTCTTTTTTTTTTTATTTCTGCATTTATAGCACAGAGAACAGCCTGCTCATTGAAGAACATCAGTGCAATAAACTCATTTTGTTACACAGTCATTGTCCCCAGACTCAAGCTTGTCTTTGCCAAGGAAAATGTATTGTGATTTCCCAAATGGTTGAACCCCCATGCTCTCTCCTGGCGAACACTCCTCATCGATACATTACTTTTAACCTAGAAGGCATGGTATTTTCCCTTCCTAAGATTCACAGGCATTTTATTCCCAGGGCCAGGGCCTCACTTCCCATCAAATTCTGAGGCATAAAAATGAGTCTGCATGGCAAGAGGGGGAATAAAACAACCCCTGAATTCCACAAAGGCCAAATTCTTTTCACTGAAGCCTAAACACTATCAAGCTGCAAGATTAGCCGATTGTAGAGAAATCACATCATCAGTCAAAACCCCCAGTACAGAGCTGCCTCCCAGCAAAGAGATCCAACAAGGCAGCTGAGAGCCAGAAGGCATTTAAAGGTCACTAATTCCACATTCCAGCACCCTAACTTTATAAACGAAGAAACTGAAGCCTGGAGAGACCAACTAGCCAACGGTCGCAGAGAGAGGACGTCTCAAAGCTTGGATTTGAACCCAGGTCTGCTGTCTCCAAACACAGCACTCTTTGGATCACTACAATGCCACCCAAAGGATTTCCAGAGTCATCAAGGCATCTACTCCAGGAACTACTCCAGCACCAGCCATATCATCAGGACGAGAAACTTGGGCTCCTTGCCTATCTGACCTTTCTTTCCTGGGAAAGAACCCAAGCCAGTATACAGGATGCCATGACAGCCAATCAGAGGACCTTAGAGCAGGAAGGATTATCATAATCAGCCCCTCCTCATCCCCTCCAGGTCTAAACATCCCTATATAACATGGCTTCCATTGTCTTCACTGTCCTGGTCGCCATCTTCTAACGAGCTAGAGCTGATCAACACTGCAGAGCCCAGAACTGACCACACAGTACACCAGATGGGATCTGGCCAGCCACATATGCACTATATATGACATGTATTTATACCATTTACGCATACCATATAGCTTATGTGGTTTCTGGCTACTTTGTGGCATTGCTGACTCATAAGGAATTCACAGTCCAAATCTTTTCCCCTGAACTGTTATCTAGCCATGTCTACCCCCTCCCCCAAACCTGTACTTGTGTTAAAAAAAAAAATCAAATGTATAATTAGAAGATTTTATATCCATACTTATATCTTTTATCTTACTAAATACAACATATCATTCTAATACATCAAGATCTTTTTGGATCCTGGCCAGTCCCTTCTTATTTAGTAGTTTTTGGTCATGTCCAACTCTTCTATGACCCCTTTTGGGATTTTCTTGGCAGAGAAACTGGAGTGGTTTGCCATTTACTTCTCCAGCTTACTTTACAGATGAGGAAACCAAGGCAAAGAGGTAAAGTGACTTGCCCAAGGTCACACGGCAAGTGTCTGAGGCTAGATTTGAGCTTAAGAAGATGAGTCTTTATGTGTCCAGGCCCAATGCTCTATCCACTGCACCACCTAGCTATTCCTGAATGGACCACTTTTCTGGGAGCCCTGTTTCCTATCCCTCCTTCACTCACCAGCCTAGTGAATATACCACTAAGTATCCTTTGAGGCCAAACAATGGACCCGTAAATGTCCATTTAGGCCAAATGATGTGTATTAGAAAAAGCTGCCCATCCAAGTTGTAGACCGCCAAGATCTCTGTCATGGATCCTTACTTAGAATTACATTTTTAAATAATTGAAAGAAATGCTGAATTCTAGTTAGAAGTTAATGAAAATGAAGATGCCAATTTTCTCCCATCCACATTCCCAGACCTGCCCTCCTCCTTGGACCCCAGGTTAAGAACTCCTCCTCCATAGCAAGGAAGGCCTTCATTCTGACTTGAGCCAAATAATGAAGCTGAGGAGCCTAGAGCATTTTAAAGATAGGAAGTCTTTCATAAACATTACCTCCTTTGAACCTTACAATTCTTAAAAGAGATTTAGTAAGATTCTCCCCACTTTCCCCAGAGAAGTGGACTTACTCAGTATCTGAGACAGAATTCAAAGTCATCTTCCAGCTTCCATCAGCCACTCCACACACTGCCCTTTTAACCTGCATCCTCAGTGGTAGGACCTGACCTAATTTTTCCATCAAGTCTTCTGGTCTTTTTGAACTGGTTGATTCTTGACTGGCTTAGGAAGGACTCTGATCCTAGGCACTGTCCCTCTCTGCTCAAGATCTTCCCATATAGCCATTCTTGTCTAGGAAGGAGAGCTCCTTTTAATCCCACATATGGTAGAGAGTTCTTGACATTCAGGACTGAATTTACCAAGCCAACCCCAAGGTGGTGGTGACAGGAGGTGGGGAGCGGATGCCGGAACTCACATTTCAACTATACATTCACATTGGACATGCATAAATTGACTTGGGATGCTCCTATTCACCAATGCATTTATGTTTATATATTTTTTATATTTATATTTTTATACAACTGTCACAATGAGGCAGCTAGGTGGCATGATGGATAGAGTGCTAGGCCTGGATTCAGGAAGTCCTGAGTTCAAATCCAGCCTCAGATACTTCCTGGCATTGTGGCCCTGGGCAAGTCACTTGACCTGTTTGCCTCAGTTTTCTCATCTGCAAAATGGGGATAATAATAGCACTTACCTCCCAGATAAGATATAATATTTATAATATTATATTTATATACAAATATATAAATATAAATAATATTTATAAAGTGCTCTGCAATCCTTAAAGTACTATGTAAATGCTAGCAGTTATTTTCATTATTAAACAGCACTTATTCCTGCCTTTTTACCTAGTGTGCCCAGGTAGACCTGTCCACAGCAAGTCAAACCAACATGGCTCCTGTCCTCCAGGAGCTTACAGTTGGAGCTAACATCACAGCAGCCATCTAAAGTGCAGGCAAGCCAAGCCAGAGCTCCTAAGACAAGATCTTATCACTCACCACTCACCAGAATGAGTCAGGGTAGGTAAATAGAGGAAGGCACATTCTTGAAATCCTATCAGAACCAACCCTTAAATTAGCTAGCTGCTGTGGCAACCTAGCAACCCTGCCAGGTCTATCTCCCTTCAGCCAGGTACTTGGGACAAGATAGGTTCACACTCCAAGGAAGAGCTAGATCCCCAGCAGGATGGGAGAAGAAGGAACTCTGAGCACATCACAGCTGCCTCTGGCCACTTTGGCCAGAAGGGCTGAGTGGAGGGGAGCATAAGGCCCTTTGGAAAAAAGCCAGCTTGACTGTGGCCATACAGACGGCAGCATAGCCAGACATTTTTGCATTCCGCCAGCAGAAGGGATCCCTGGCAACTTGACACCTTAAGATGCCATTATGACTTTATCCTAAAGCTTCCAAAGAACTCTGCTTCCCAAAGGGTGATGGGGAAGAGAAGAAGGGGGGAGAGAGTAGAGGGAGGAAAGAAAGAAGGGAAGAAAAGAAGTGGGGGAGGATAGGAAAGGGGAAGAATAGGGAAGAAGAAAGAAGAAAGGAGGAGAGAGAGAAAAGAAAGGGAGGAGAGAGGAGAGAGGGGCTAGAGGAAGAGAGGTGGGGGGCTAGAGGGAAAGAGGGAGGTAGGGGAAGGAGAGAGGCAAAGTCTGGGAGGAGAAAGGGCTGAGAGGTGGGAGGGGGAGATGGGGAGGGGGAGCTAGAGGAAAAGGGAAGTGTTGGATAGAAGGAGAAAGAGGTTAGAGGCTAAAGAGGGTAGAGGGAAGGAAAAGGTAGAGAGGGTAAATATGTGTGGTTAAAAAAAAAAAGCCACACAGGATGTAAGTGAAATTCAGCATTCCATGAAGAGGGTTGTGAAGGGGGCGGGGAGATGGGCCAAGGAGGAATCCAGACCTCCACTGGGCTGGGCAGAGCCCCCCAAGCCTCAGTCACTGAGGAAGGCAAAGGAAGCTCCCAGGTAAGCCTACAGAGAGAGCTTTCTGGAGGCACTGGGCCCCACCTGTCAAGAGTAATTATTATGATTATTATTATTATAACAACAAAGATGACAATGAAGACTGGACCCATTATTTCATTGTTACAGTAAACTCCTATATGTGGAAATCCTCCCTAGCACCTATCTTTCAGCATCAATGTAGATGGAACGTTGGACTGAGGTTCAAATCCATCCTCAGATAATAATTGTGTGACCCTGGACAAGTCACTCATACCACACCGCCTCTCTCTCTGTTGTTAGTCATGGTATAATCATCATTGTTACTATGACTGACATAATATATCACTTTTAGGTTTATGAGTGCCTTGCAGGGGCAGCTAGGTGGCACGATGGATAGAGCACCAGCCTTGGAGTCAGGAGGACCCAAGTTCAAATCTGGCCTCAGATACTGTGACCCTGGGCAAGTCACTTAACCCAGACTGCCTCCAAAAAAAACCAAACAAACAAAAAATCACAAGTGCTTTGCACACATTCTTTCATTTGAGCCTTAAGATAGGTAACAAGAGGAATTTTCATCCTCTTTTTATAGATGAGGACCCAGGACTGTGCTGCCCAAATCACAACACAAAGAGAATTATCATCTGTCTGCCCTCTTGGATAAAAGACAGACTCAGATTATGGGAGCTAGATTATCTCTAGGAATTCTTAACCTGGGGCCCCTGAACTCTGGGTGTGTGTGTGTGTGTGTGTGTGTGAATATATATAGATAACTGTATTTCAATATAATTGGTTTCCTACATATTACAGTAATATATAATTGTGTGTGTTATATTTTATGTATTTAAGAACATTATTCTGAGAACAAGTCCATAGGCTTCCCTGGACTGTCAAAAGGCTTCATGATTCAAAGAAGGTAAAGAGCCCCTGATCTAAGCCAACCTCCTGGCCCCTTTTTAGAGAGGAAGCTGAAGCCAGAAGTGAAGGGGCTTGCTCAAGATCCCAGACCTGGAAGGGGCAGAGGCAGTGCAGAAAACACAAGCCTCCTGGTTCCCAACTCTACTGATCTGCTGCCAGGAAGAAGGAACAAGGGGTCCCCATGCTCTAATCAGATCACAAGGTAAACTGACCCAGCTTCCAAGCAGGACATCCTGCTACTAAGGCCCAGAGGAAAGCACTGCCCCATTATGCCGGAATGGATGGGGAAATGACTAATTCTGGGAACTCCCTAGCAAGCCCCCCCACACACATTACCTTGGCTCTTCACCCACTTCTGAAGGTGCCTGTATTCTAACTTTAGGGAGCAAAGCATATTGAGGGGGGTTAGGGGACAAGCTTGGCCTAGACCCCTCTCTTCCTTATTAGCTGTGGGTACCCCATCTCTCCCCACAACCCCCAAGCCCAGGTCACGTCTCCTACTAGTAATAACTAGTGATTATAAGAATCAAGATAGAGGAGGCCGAGTGATTCACAGAGTTAGGAAGTCTGAAACTTCTGGGAGCCAAAGATTGCAGCGGCTTCTTCCAGGGGCATCTATCTCCAAGAGGCCCATTCACATATTTATGCTGCCAGCCCTTTATTGAATCTTTATCAAACCTGCATACATGCTGCAGCCTTTTACTCCTACTAACATGCCCCCCCAAGGGTGATTAGAAGAACAAATTTGGTGTCTGAACCATAACTCCCTGTTAATAAACATGATCACCAGTTATCAGGGTCTGTATGTTTACCACCAGTCGGTTTTTAAAAGCCAAGAATCTTTTCTCTCATTGAATCTCCCTCATTTCTCATATCTCCTTGAGACTCAGAGTTTTGCCCCTTCCCCAAACCTCATTTCCAGCCTATCAGTCTTGAGGGGTAACCAACCACCAGCATGCTCCTACCTGGAGGCCATGGGAAAAGTTGGGGGAACCCCTCCAGAGGGCTAGAGTCTGGCCAAATCCCAGCTATGGGCTCTGGAGCTCCCAGGTTCTGATCCCATGGGCCAAGGATTTCCCTTCTATAAAGGGAAGAATAAGAGAACAGACAAGCATCTGCAAGCAGAAGGTACCCCAAAGGGTAACAGCAAGAGGGAGACTCTCTTGCAACACATTTCCACACAGGTCACATTTTGAAATTCTGACTTGGCACATAAGGGAGCTCTGGGCTTGGAGTCCGGGAGACCCAAGTTCAAATACAACCTTGGATCCTTCCCAGCTGAGAAGCTCTTTTAATTCTGCCTGCCTCAGTTTCCTCAGATATAAAATGGGTATAAAATGCTTAGCACAGTGGCTGGCAAACGGTAGGCGCTTAATAAATGCTATTCTCTTCCCCTTCCCTACCAGGTGTGTAGGCTCATCAGGGAGGTTTTCAGAGGCAATTGTGGGTAATACCACAAATATTTATTAAGTGCTTACAGGAGGCAAGGTAATAGAGGAGGAGGGTAATAATTAATTAAAATGTTTAACATTAAAACATTTATGAAAAACATGGGAAAAAAAGAGAACCTGCCCTCAAGCAGGTTACAGTCTATGAGGGGAAGCAAATCCAAGGTAATGTGGGGGAAGAAAGGCAGAAGGAACTCCTCCACATTCTCCCCACCACAGTTCCCTCCGACCCAATGTCTGTTCTTGTCCTTTAGTCGTGTCTGACTGTTCCTGACCCCATTTGGAGTTTTCTTCGCAAAGATACTGGAGTGGTTTGCCATTTCCTTCTCCTGCTCAGTTTACAGATGAGGAAACTGAGGCAAACAGGGTTAAGTGACTTGCCCCAGGGTCACACAGCTAGCATCAGAAGCTGATTTGAACTCAGGTCTTCCTGACTCCAGGCTCCGTGCTATACAGACTATGCCCCCTAACTGCCCAGACCTAATATCCACTCTGTGTACATTCGCTATGTAGGGTTATTTGCCTGTGGTCCCCTCCCTCCCATTAGGATGTGAGTTACCTGAGGGCAGGGACTGTGGGTTTGCCCTTTTTCTCCATCTCCACTGGCAGATACAGAGTAAACTCTTAGTAAATGTTTGTTGACTGACTCGCTGACCTCCTGAGATTTCCAGGTCTCTTTAATCTGCTCAGTTTTAGAATCCCTGCCTTAGAGCTGCACTGAATTGATAGCTGAGTCAGCAGGTACTTTCTGGTTCCAGAACATGATTTACATTCCATACCCCTGGCCACTCCAGCCATATCCTGGCCAGCCACTCTACAGCTCTGGGAGTCTAACAGGCAAGGCTTTTTAAGAAAACGGAAGGGGAGGGAGGCCAGGCACCAAGAGTCTCTTCCCAGCTGAAAGAGGGGCGAACAGAATCATCCAGACAGAAACAGGGAGAACGAAATTCAGCTGGAAAACAGGTTCCGCAAAGGGGTGTAGAGCACTATGAGGGAAAGCTAGAAAATAAGGGATAGCTTGAAAGCTAGAATCCCAAAGTAGGGTGAAGGCCAGAGGGCAGAGGGTCTTAAGTGTTTAGACTTGTTTTGGTAGACAGTGGGGAGCTCAAGCAGGCAGCCACCAAGCATTTATTAAGCACTTACTATGTCCTAAAAATGTTTGGCAGGTCAGCTAGGCCTGACCCACAGCATAACAGACAGAATCTATCTGCTAACCCCTTCATTCCCTCCCCCCATAAGCTGTCCCATAAGCCCACAAAGATGGCTTCCTGCTCCCCTACTTTCACAAGGGCGACTCTTGCCCCATGACTTCAGTGACCCCTTCTCTGCTGATCTGCCTCTCTGCGATGTCCCCTAATCCTATGATTCAAAGACTGTCAGAGGTGGAGGAGACACAGGAAGCCATCTGGCTCCAGGCCCTGAGCTCCCCTACAGCTTTATCAACTATGATATTAGTGGACACAATCTTCCTTATTTTAGAGAGGGGGATGGGGGAATGATTTGCCCAAGGTCATGCAACTATTAAGGACACAGATAAGACCAGGGCCCTCATCTTCTGCACCAGACTGACTCCAGAAGCTGCCCTCCTGCTCTCTCTATCCTCTTCCTCCTCCATCTTCTTCTTCCTCCTCCTCCCTCCATCCTCTTCTTTTTCCTCTTTCTCCCTCCTCCTCCTCCCACCATCCCTTTCCTCTTCCTTCCTCCTCCTCCTCCTCTTCCCCCCTTCTCTACTCTCCTCCTCCTTCCTCCTCTTCCTTCTTCTTCCTCCTCCCTCCTCTTCCCCATCCTCCTCCTTCCTCCCTCCTCCCTTCATAAATACCCCCTTCTAGCTTCCTCCTACAGTCTCCCAGGGGTTCAGGCCCTCTGCTCCCACTAGCTCACAGCTGAAACCACTCCGAGAGGCTCCGGAGATCCCTTACCCTATTTGCCCAAGGGCTTTTTTTATTTCCTGGTGGCAGAGGCAGCTCCAGCCCAGAATCAATGAATTCAGCCACAACAAAGAGGTTGTGGAGGTGAGCAGACATTAGATGGCAGCCTTCCCATAATAGAAAGAAGATCTCTTTAGTAATCAGGTCCATCTCTCCACTCTCACAGCCCAGCACACCACTGACAACTCTAGCCCATTAGTGTGGCCCTCCATGGGCACAGGAGGGATGAGAATGAGAAGCCTCCGCACACAGCCACGTAGCCAGGTACAAAGACAAGTCCCAAAATAGGCCTCATCCACTCAGTTCCTAGGACTTTAGAGCTGAAAGGTAACTTCAATCCAAGTCACTCATTTTACAGAAAAAAAAAAGGCTTAGGGCCCAGAGAGGGCCCTAAGTCACACAGCTAAACAGTTGGCCAAGCTAGGCTTCCAACCCCTCTCTAGCCATCATTCCTTTTTGGCGCTAAAGCCACAATGCCTCATTTCCCTCAGAGAGTGAGATCACTTCTTTTTTCTAAAAGATAGTGGCTACTCTAGTAACTGGCAGATCAGGGAGAGCAACCAAATTCCAGCAGCCACACCCTCAAAAGGGAGGGAAAGGTAGCAGCTGCAGACGTGTGGGGCCTAGAGCTGGCTGGAGGTATGTCCTCTCCAAACTGGATTTCCAGGAAAGTCAGGCCAGGAACAGAAGGGAGGGAGGGGGACAGAGGAAGGAAAGGCAGCCTCTTCCTTCCCTCCTCCCCTAGGCATACACTCCAATCTTCATGGCCCCAGCCATAACTAAAAATCCATCCATAAGCCATCTCTAGGCATCTGTGGGGTAGGAAACCAAAGGTGCCCCACCCCACCTGCTGTACAAGCGCCAGTCAGACCTGAAATCTCCTCACCCTTTTGACCTCTGATCTCCAGCTTACAGAGAACCCACCCTCTCTATCCAGCAAAGAACTGAATGGGTGGGAGGACAGAGCTTCATTTCTCCTTCTCAGGTCACCCAGGGCTCTCCCCCCACCCCCTATAACTCCACATTCCACCCCAAACAAAAGGCTCCACAGAAGGAAGGTCAGATAGCAGAGGCAAACCTTAGGTCACTGTTCCACACACAGACATGGGATCACTTGGGAGGGCTCCCACTTAGGTGGGGAAGGGGGAGAAAAAACAAAACACCTTGGGTGGGTTACCAGTTGAGCTGGGTTGGGAGGCATGCCAAGGATCTAGAAGGTTTTCCAAAATGTTTAAGACTACTGAGCAACTAGGTAGTACAGGGAATAGAGACTCAGAAGCAGGAAGACCTGAGTTCAAATCTTGCCTCAAATACTTGCTAGCTGTGTGATGCTGGACAAATAATTTAACCTTTGTCTGCCTGTTTCCTCAGCTATAAAACAGGGATAATGATAGCAGTCACCCCACAGGGTTGTTGTAAGGATGAAATGAGATAACGTATGTAAAATGCTGGGCAAAACTTGAAAATGCTATCAAAATGCTGGCTCTTATTATTCTGATGGTGGCAAAACTTTTTTTGGGGAAAAGAAAACGGGTATGGGGGGGGGGCAGTTGTCCTTAATCACCATGGTGAGCCTGAGTTAGAGCACCTGGCTTTAAATCTTGGCTCTGCCACTCAGTCATCACTGAATTAATGAACATTTATCAAGTGTTTACTATACATCAGGCACTGTGCTAAGTGCAAAGGATACAAAGAAAGACAAAAGACAAATACCTGCTTTCACTGTCAATGACTGGGCAAGTCATTATTCTTCTCTGTGCCTCAGTGCACGCTATTTAATCAATTAAACATCTGTGCCAGACTTATACCCGCAGTTAGGTGGTGTAATGGTTAGAACGCTGAGCCAGGAGTCAGGAAGACCTGAGTTAAAATCCAGCTTCACTTACTAGTTGTATGATCCTGGGAAAGCCACTTAACCACTGTCTGCCTCAGTTTCCTCACCTGTAAAATGGGGATAATAATAGCACCTATCTCTGAGGCAAAGATGAGTTAATAATAATATTATATAACAGTGATAAGTGCTTTACAAGCACTTAGCACAGTGTCTGGAATACAGTAGGTGCTATATAAATGTTAGGGTTAGCTAGGTGGCACGGTGAGTACGTAGAGCGCTGGGCTTAGAGTCAGGAAGGTTCCAGAGTTCAAATCTGGCCTCAGACACTTACTAGCTGTGTGACCCCCGGGCAAGTCACTCCACCCTGTTTGCCTCAGTTCCTCACCTAGAAAATGAGCTGGAGAAGGAAATGGCAAACCACTCTAAAATCTTTGCCAAGAAAACCCCAAATGGAGTCACAGAGAGCTGGACATGGCTGTAAGCCAACCAAACAACAACAAAATGTCAGTGATGATTATTCATTATATATGCTAAAGATATAAAGACAAAAATTAAATAGTCCTTGCCCTCACAGAGTTTACGTGCTATGGAAACATATAAGATATAAAATATTATTTCCAAGTGAAGGCATTAGTTACTGGGAGAGTTGTAAGGTGAGAGGGCTGGATGAGCCATAAATCCTAAGATCCCCCAACCCCTATGTAACAAGTGGGAGTGGGGGGCAAGACCAGGCAGTTGGCTCAGCCATAATGGAGTTTAGCTCTGCTAAGTGAGCCAGTCTTGTTCCTCCCTTCTCCGAATGAGTCTTTCTGACAACCAAATGAGGGGCCTGACAAGCCCTCCCCCAAACTCTACCATCTATTGGAAATGTCAGCCCCAGAGACCTACCCACCCACTCATTTTACAGAAGAGGAAATGGGGCAGCCCACAGGGAAATGACTCCTTCAAAGTCAAGAGTCTATGAGTGAGTGCTAAATCCAAGTCTTGGGCCCAGATCCCTGGCATATAGCCCACGAACAGTGAGGCTGGAAGGAGGCAGGCCTGAGTTTTCAGGGCCTTACTAGTGCTCAGGGTTAATAAGACTCTTGAACAAGTTCATGCTCCACCCAGGATTGTTCCTAAGAAAAGTGCTTTGTAAACTGGAAAGCCTTCCAGAAACGTGAGCCATTGTTTGCCCTATGTCCCACTAATGGAATCTTAACCTTCATTATTCCCAGTGTGAACTTGTGTCCTGAAGCCTATATATATATACACACATATATACATACATATACATATATATAGATATCTCAATCCTCTATATTTTCAGGTTTGCTTTCTCTGCCCATTCACATTAATAATTAACTTCACGACCACATCACTCCTCAGCAATGCCATCCAGAATGAGTAATGGCACAGCAATCCAGGGGCTCTGGGCAGCTGTAGTTCTGGCCTTTTGTTAGGGCCTCATAATGGGAAGGGGCTGGTACCAGAGGCTCTCCAGTCTATGAACAAAGACTCCACATTCCTCTGGGAAGGTGTGCCTGAAACCAGATACCCAGCCAGGAGACAGGAGGCTTAGCCCTCACCTCTCACTCTACCAGATACTTTGGGAAGTCTAGGGAGAGGTAGGGAAGGAGGGGAGAGGCAGAGAGAGGGAGGGCTCACCCAATTTACACACCCAGATTACAGAGGGCAAAACTGGGGTCTCAGCCACCCTCCTCCAGCAGAATGCCTGGGGGAGATGTCACTCTCCGCCCCAAATCATACATCATCTTTCCCAAGACTGGGTTCCCAATAATTTCAGTACCGCCCCCCCCCACACACATTTCCACAAAACTGCAGATTATTGCAGGAAGAAATGATAAACAGGGAAAAGAACCATCTTCTTACCAGGGGCCTTTTCCAATCAATAACTAATCTCAAACCAGGCACCAATTCAATGAGGAGCGCTGGTTACAAACTCCCCGGACAGCTGCTGCTTTACAAGAATGAAGCTCTAACTCCAAACTGTTGCCAGGATCATGCTGAGAAGGGTACCCCGCCCCCCTTCACCTGGAGCCTCCACACACAAAAAGGAGTTCTCTTCGTAAAACAGAGCCTAGCACACCAGTCCCAAGTGAAGCCCTAGGAAGTCTACCCCCTGAGAAACAGAGCCTTAATTAACCGTTTACGCTGAAATCTTGCTGGCTGCAGGTAGAGGCGCCCTGTGTGGGTTGGGCTGTCCTAAGCCCCTTAGCCTAGGCAAGCACACGCGGGCGCGCGCGCCCACACAGACTCCCGCAGACACACACACACACACACCCGCGAGCCCACGCACACCCACACACCCGCACACACCTGCAGGCCACCTGGTGTACCCGGGAAACAGAGCTGGAAATTCCGGGCTGACTCCACATGACGGTCCAGGGATGGCACGTTCAGAGGGAAGCCAAGCAGCCCGGGCCGTCCATGGGCTCTCTGAGGCGGACAGAGCGCCGAGCCCCGGGTCAGCGTCCCTGCTCCCGGGGGCGTGGGGCTGGCAGAGGCAAGGACTGGAAGCCGCTGCCGGAGATCACGAGAGGGTGCAGCACGGTGGCGGGGCCCTTGACAGACATGGTGTGTGAGCGCGTGTGCCGGATGCTCAGCTCTGCCCCATCCGAGGTGGGAGAGCCACCACCCCGCCTGACATCACAGCCAGGAGAGCGGTGGCGGAGGCTGCTGCCGCCCCTGCCCTTCAGCAGGGCACAGGCACCAGCTGCAACAGCGGCAGCAGCAACAGCAGCAGCGTGCGAGTCAGCTCGGCTCGGCTCCTCCTCGCCAGAGATGCTGCATGGATGCGGGGAGGGAAGGCAAAGGAGAGAGTGCGGACCCGGGGAGCGGGGCCAGCGGGGGCCTGGCAGCCAGCCAGGGGACTCTCCACCACCTAGGCTGCAAAAGCCTGCGCGGGGCACGGGATTGACGCCTGCCTCCCCCCAAACCCACGACCTTGAATCTCAGTCACCCCAACCAGCCCAGGAATGAATGCGGCGGGACTTGATCCTGCTGAGCTGGGAATGAGAACGAATGAATGAATGAATGATTCCGGACATCAATAGGCATCCAATGACACTAGACTACTCCCGGCTGCCTAGCTACCTCTCCCCAACCTACTAGGCTCAACCAGCCGGTGGTGCTGATAAGGTCCCACCCCCAACCCCATGAATAATAGACAGTTTAGCTTAATTCCTCTCCTCCTCCCAGAAGCCTTTCCTGACTACCTCCAGGCCAAGCTTTGGGCAAGCTCTCATAGTGGAAGGGACCTAGTAGGGATCACAGTACAATCCTTAAGATCTTTTCTTTCTCTCAGCTCAGGTAATTCCACTCATTTGCAGAGGATGTCTTTCCTCCATGCCTGGTCCGCCCTCTCTCCTCACTTAAAACCCTTAGTTTCTTTCAAAGCTCCTCATGGGCCGTATCTTATAGCATGCTGATTCTGCATCCCCTTCCTCTCCCTCCCTTGCTAGTGTCCTCCAACCCAAACCACACGCGCGTGCACACACACTCGCACACACACACTGTATTGCTTATGTACACATATGTTGTTTTCCCCAATCGTTAGCTACTTGAGGACAAGAGACTTTTTTTCTTTACATCTCTAGTATTAAACACAGAGGAGGTACTTACTCGTTAAATTGATTTAATCTTATAGTTTTACATTGAGAGACAACATGGCCTCATGGATAGAAAGTTGGCCTCCAAAAAGAGCTGTGTTCAAGTCCCATCTCTGACACATACTGGCTATGTGACCCTTGGCAAGTCATTCTCTCAGGGTCCCCCAAGCAACTAAGTCTCTAAGTTGCAGAACGGTGGCAAGTCTGCATTGGCAGAGGCAATCTCCCTACTGGAAGTTCCCAACCCCAATAGGATCACAGTTCTACTAGGGTAAAAATGGTCTCATATCTACCATAGCATGAAATTTCATGAAACTGACCTCCTTAAGGGAAGAAGCAGGTACAGTGGAAAGTGGCCTGAATTTAGTGTAAGAGGACATCAGTTCCAATCCAGGTTCTGCCACTATCTGTGTGATCTTGGGCAACTCACTTTATCTCTTTGGGCCTCAGTTTCCTCATTTGTAAAATGAAGGGGTAAGCCTCTATAATCCCTTCCAGCTCTAAATTTATGATCCTATGACCTTATCTTCCCCTTCGCTTATGCATACCTTAGGCTTACTTTTACTTATGCCCATTCCTATGCCTGGAATTCAATTAAATGTGAGTTAATTATCTACTCTATACAGACAGAACACTATGCAGGGTACTTGCTAGGAGGGATACAAAGTTTGGTTCTGCCACCTACTGAATTGCTACCCAGCTTTAAAAGCCTACCTGAAATATCACCGCCTCCATGGAGCTTTACCTGCTCCTGGTAGTTAGTAATAACCCCTTTGTCCTGGACTGAACATTTTTCATGTGCTTATTATGTGTTACTTAGTAATAGTTATTTTTGCATGGACCACCAGAAAAGGAGGCAGGTTAGTCAAAGGGGAACTAATTAATGGAGAGTCCTTGTACCCATGTCAAAAGAACTAAAATTGGGGTTCTTAGCTTGGGGTCTGTGGAGCAATTTCACATGGGCTGTGCATATAGGTGGAGGGGAAATGACAGTTTTATTTACTCAAATTTCGCATTTCCTTTAATTACTTAAAAACATGACCCTAAGAATGAGTCCAGAAGCTTCACCAGGCTGCCAAAGGGGTCCACGGCACAGTGAAGGGTAAGACCCCTTGCTCTAGACTAGAGGAAGGTCACTAGCAGAGAGTTTACAAAAGGGCACTGACAGGTTTCACACAGAATGGATGAGAAGTATAGGACAACAGGGGGAGCCACATGGATGAGTTCACAAAAGTAGAGAATCACCCCCTGGAAGCTTGGGCAACAGGAAATTAGATTTTTTTTTGGTTATAAGTGCTTGTTTTGACCACCGACTAAAGCATTGTTGGGCTATGAATCTGCATTTGGTGGTCCTGGCCCAATGCCAGTATAATCACATGTCTTAAAGTACATGTCCTATTCTCTTACTAGAGCATAAGCTCTATGGGGCTATGTTTTATGCAAATTTTTAATCTCCTTCAAAAAGCCTAGCATAGGAAATTGCACACAGTAGGTACAATCAATGTTTGTTGAATTGTAAGATCATAAATTTGAACCTAGAAGGGACATCATTGACAACTAGATGGGGGGAGGGAAGGGGGAAGAAATAGAGCCCTGGGCCTGGAGCTCAGGAAGACCTAACTTCAAATCTAGTCTCAGATACTTATCAGCTGTGACCTCAGTTTCCTTATCTGTAAAATGGGGATAATAACAGCACCTACTGTTCAGGGTCGTTGTGAAGATCCAACGATATATTTGCAAAGCACTAAGTGCAGCATCTAGCACACTGCTTGTCCTCCTTCCCCCACCCTCATCCAAGCCCCTCTCACTCCAAATCCAGTGCTCTTTCTACTGTACCATATTGCCTCCTATGTGTCCTATGTGCTCTTTGAAGGATCTTAATACCTGTTGTTGAAATCTAAGAAGCTTAAAGTACAGAGAGAAAAATACATCTTTCAATGGGAAGCTGAATCTGCCAAGGCCTAGAAGATCAGTATCAGTCAGCTTAGCAATCATTTATTAAGCATCTACTATGTGCTAGGACTTGAAGCTACAAAGACAAAAATGAAAACAGTCCCAAGTACCCATTTGGTTTCTAACCTTTTTTGTACCACAAAAAACCAAAAAACTGTAAGAAACAGGTTTCACCTATTCACTTAGGAGCAGTTAGACTACTTTAGAAAGGGAAGTACTTTAAAATCTCTTGGTCTCTATCTCTCTGTCTGTTTCCACCACCTCATTACTCCTACTTGCCCCCCTCCCCATATCATATCAAGCTCCTGGGAATGGGAAAAAAAAAGAAGAAGAAATAAGGGCATATAGTGAGAAGTCAAAAGAAAAGACTTCGGGCCATTTATCATCATTCCAGGTAGGCCTAACCAACTCCTAAAGCCAGAGTGCTTTCCCTGCACCCTAGATCTACCAAGCCATTTTCTCACCCTGACCTCTAAGCACCTTCTGTCTACACCATACACTGGAACACTTTATTCTAACTATACAAAGGCCTTCTCAATTGCCCTTTCTTCACACTCTTCAAGGCCCAGCTCAGATGTGGTCATTTCAATGAAGACTTTCTTGATCTCCCCAGCTGGGAGCAGCCTTGCCCTCATTGGACCTTTTAGCATCTAATCCTTAGTTTAAATTGTCCATTCTAACTTGTATCATACCTAATTCTCAATTTCCCCCATATATAAGCTCCATGAGGGCTGGGACTATAGGTTATAAATTTGCATGTGTCCCCTAGCACAGGGTTTCACACAGGGTTTATTCTATAATAATTGTATCCTGTAGATACCATGAGTTCCATGAGGATGGGGGCCAAGCCTTATGGTGGTAATGCTCAGAAAATATTTTCTGATTTATGGAACCCTCCCATCTAAGAAATGTTATTCATCTAAGTCAAGTCAACAAGCATTTACTAAGGGCTTACTATGTGCCAGGCACTGTGCTAAGCACTGGGGATACAGAAAAAGGTGAGGTATTCTTTGTATTGTGAGGTATTCACAATTGAATGGGAGAGACAATATACAAACAACAATGTACAAAAAAGATAAACTGGAAATGTTGTTGTTTGACCTTCATTCTCGAAAAGGACCTCCACAGGTGGTGCAATGGACGGAGCGCCAAGCCCAGAGTCAGGAAGACTTCTTCCTGAGTTCAAATCTGACCTCAGACATTTACTAGCTGAGTGACCCTGGGCAAATCATTTAACCCTGTTTGCCTCAGTTTCCTCATCTGTAAAATGATCTGGAAAAAGAGATGGCAAACTATTCCAGTTAACTGGAAATAACCTCTGAGGGAAGGCACTAAAATTCAGGCCGACTGGAATGGGCTTCTTGCAGAAGGTGGGACTTTAGTAGAGCTTGAAGGAAGCCAAGGGGCTGTGCTATAAAGGCATAATGCCCTCTGAACTTGTTTTCAGTGTTCTCTATGCTTTTTTTTGCAATAATAACTACTCTATGATGAATCACAACCATATTATATTATTATTCCATTTTATAGAAGAAAACTGAGACCTAGAGAGGATGACGGGTCCAAAGTCACAGTCTAAACATCATAGGCAGATCTAAAACCCAAGCATCCAGACTCCCAGGCCCTTGTTTTCCCACTGCCACATGCTGCCTAGATCTCTATACGGATCTAAATAAGCCAGGTTTTGGCCAAATCCATCGGAGCATGTCCCTGCTGGAGTAATGTCTACCTGGCCCATTAAATGTTACACCAGGGTCAGCAGCCTAGCTAGGGAAGAAAGGCTTTGCAGAAGCATTTGTGATGCTCCATCTGTTTTGCTTCCCTTTATCTAGCAGCTCCCATTACACAGGGCCCTCCAGACCCCTGCACAGGTGTCCCTGAGTGGGGCAGCTTTCCAGAGGTCATCGATGAAAGGCATCTGCCAGGCAGGGATGGCTGGAGTAGAGCTGGCCTTCCCGCATCAATCTCACAAGGTGTCTATCACAGACAATCATACAGGACACAATACTTCATAGCACTGAGTGGAGAGGAGAGAGGAAATGTCTGCCCCTCCAGCTTCTCATCTGTCAAATGATGGAGGAGGGGTAGACGAGATTAATAATAATAATGACAGCTAACATTTATATAGTGCTTACTATGTGCCAGGCACTAGGCCAAACGCTTTGCAATTATTATGTCATTTGAGACTCATAATGCTTTGGGAGGTACATAATATCATTATCTCCATTTTATAGATGAAGAAACTGAGGCAACCAGGGGTTAAGTGACTCACTTGCCCAGGATCGCTCAACTACTAAGTGTCTGAGGTTGGATTTGAACTCATGTCTTCCTGACTCTAAGACCCAGTGCTTTAGCCACTGGGTCATCTAGCTGCCCCCTTTTTATGGAAGTGATGACCATTCATCCTCCTGAACTCCCAGGTTCGGAGGACATAAGGAGGTTCAGAGGAATTAGCCTCATTTTATGTAGCCCTTAATAAAAAGATTTGTTCTGTGAAGTTTGGATTCAGTCAAACGGCCGCACTTGAGGACCCAGAGGTCCACAAGTGGCCTCGAGGCTGCAGGTTCCCCACCCTGTTGGTAACTCTCCTTTACCTACAGCACAGTCTCCTTTCAAAGTTTCAAGAGACACTTTCTCTTGAGATACCTTCAGTAGGAGAGTGGCTCCAACTGGAATGTAGGCTTTTGTTTTGGTCTTAACTTGGGATTTCATCAATGCGGACACTCCTTCCACCAATGCTTATTAACAGCTTTTCCACAACTAATTACAGTCTCAGAAAGTCATCTAGAGCGCAGAAATGCCAAATGGCTCACCCCTGGTAACACTGCTTGGCTATGCCAAAGGCCTTCCCGTACTGGAAAGAGATTTCTGGACTCTAGGGTCAGCTTTCCATCCACCACATTTCATGGCCTCTCATGCATACTAAGGCACCATATGAAATTATACATATGAAGACTACAAAGAAGTACAGGAAGATACAAGAAGTGATACAGTAAGCAGGAAGAAGGACTGGGGCAACAATACACACTGACCCTGTGATAGCAACAGTAACAACAATGAAATTCACATACAGAAATACTAGAAGATGCAAAAGGGGACATTTTGTTACTCTCTTCCTAAAGTTAATACAAATTCAAAATTGTGAGTTACAGAAGTTTGTAATGCCACTGTGATCTTGATTTTTGTTTGCATATGAGGATATTTGTTTTTGCTGATGGCTAAAGTGTAGAAGAAAGTAAAAGAGAGATAAGAATTAGAAAGTTTTTCCTTACATCCAGCAAAAGTTTACTTTTCTGCAATCCTCTGCATCACTCTCAATTCTTTCCTCTAGGACCAAGCAAAACCAAAGGGTCCTTTAAGTACATGGAGGCACTGAATGACACCCAATCAAACACCAAGTAAATAGGAAAAATTATAGTCGCATATTGCACTTCCTTACTATGATAACCTGTGTGTTGAGTAGTCAGTACAAGTATCATTATCCCCATTAAACAGACGAGGAAAATGAGGCTCAAGGAGGTAAATTACTTGACCAACATCATCTCATAATAAATGTCACAGGTAGGAGTTGAACTCAAGTTCAAATGATCTTTCTTAGAGGCAATGATCTTTCCTTTGGCCTCCTATCAAGGAAAGCTTTTTGGAAGAGGTAGATGGACAGAACCCATTTAGTAACAACAGCAGAGTTGATTCGATCTTGGTTCATGGTTCCTAACTAGAGTGAGGGAGAAGAAAAAGGAAGGAAAGAAGGAAGGGAGGGAGGGGGAAAAAGGAGAAAAGGAAGGAAAAGAGAAAGGGAAGATTTATTAATTTAGTAATAATTTAATATTTAATAATAATATTTAAACTTACTATGTATCCAGGCACTGTGCTAAGAGCCTTACAAATATTATTTCATTTGATCCTCACAACAATCCCATTTTATGGCTGAGGAAACCGAGGCAGACAAAAGTATAAATGACTTGCCCAGGGTCACAAAGCTAGTAAGTGTCTGAGGCTGGATTTGAACTCAGGTTTTCCTGACTCCAGACCCAGTGCATTATCCACTGTGCCACCTAGCTGCAAAAGAGAAGAGAGCTCAGGTCTGAGCCTCAGAGCATGGCGAAGACTGGACAAAAAAGCCTGAACCATCTTATCCTCTGGAGGTAACAGGAAGCCAAAAGCCGTGGGGGCAGGAACAAGTTGGCAGAACAGTCAGAAGCAGGTATTCTCCCTTGAACCAGCCCTGGATGAAGGGAACCAGGGACTTTCTTTAAGCAACATTCTTTGGCAATGACCGACCTCTATCCAAAATAGCCATTTTCTTCCTCTACCACCCCCTGCCCCCCAAGCCCAGTTTCTGCTCAGCACCTGCAGCTGAGACCCTGGGAAGGCCAACATGAGATGCCGGAAGCAGTAGCAGCTTATCAAGAGTCCTGCTGGTCTACCACTTGAGCTTTCTCCTTTTTTTGGCCCTCCTATCAGTAGAGCTCCATCCTGGGGGCCCAGGAGCTGGTGGTAAGCACCAGGGCCTCAACACTGTGATAATGAAGGGCTTTTTAAAAATAAGCCTCCCTTATTAAGACTGATTGATGCTTGGGCAGGAACACTTCCCGAAACAAGCCAAACCTCGCTTGATAAAATACTTTCAGTATTGCTGCCTCTCGGCAGACAGGAGTGAGCTGAAGGTCACATAGAGGTTAAAAAAACTTATACACACACACAGTCATTCCATCACTTAAAGTTCCAGTGAGACCTCCAGAACATCAGGCAGAACGTATTTTTCTCTGGGTTTTCCTAAAATAAACGTGTCCAAGAGTCCAAGAGAAGATATCTCTCCATGTGGCCACGGGCCATGTGATTTGGTGGGAACACAGGGCAGTCACATTTGTACTTAAGCTTCAGATAGCAGTGTCCCTGATGCCGTCTGTCAGTCAGGGAGGCCTCCATTCTTTGGAAGGCACTCAATCGGAATTAACAAGCAAAATAAATCTGAAAAATGACAAAGCTTTCCAAGAATTCTGCTAATTGTCATCCTGGTCGTGGGCTGTGGTTGTTGATGTTGTTTTCCAATCTTCTGATTGCCTGAATAACTTTCCACAGAAAGGGCAGGTTGAATTTCTCCTCGTTCGTGCCAGAAGCTGGCAGGCCCTGTTCACTGAGCACATCAAACCCATAACAGCAATTTTCAATAAACAGCCTGCTCCGTAAGCTAAACAATGCTTGTCAGTGCTACTGTATGGAAATTGGAAGAAGCTTCATCCTAAACCAAGACACAAATAGACTGGCAACGTAGCTCATCAAATCCGTCAGATAGAGTTTGCAGGATTCGCTATTTCTTCCCTGTCATCACTGCACCCCACCCCCATCTTCCCCAGCAGTAGTGACTGGAGATACAGGGAGGATCCTATAAATATGACTGATACTTAAAAACCTACCTCCACCACTGAGTGACTTTTAGAATGTGTAATGGATAATAGCCAGCAATAATCAACAAGGAGTTATTAAGCATCTACTGTGTGCCAGGTATTGGGTAGGACATTGGGGCTACAAAGACAAAGATGAACCAATCCCTGTCCTCAAAGAATTTCTATCCTACTAATTGACTTTGGAAACATCAGTGTTAATGAAGGACCTGAAATATCCCGTTCCACCTTCAGAAGAATAGAAAGAGTGCCAAACTTGGAATCAAGAGAGTACTGGGTTCAAAATCCTGCCTCCAACATGTATGTGTGTGTGACTGTAAAAAAGAAACAAACTCACTGAACCTCAGTTTTCTTTTTCTCTTTGGTAAGATAGGGCTAATAGGGCCTGTAGTCTCTACCAGACGAATGTATTGTGGGATCATATGAGAATTTAATGTAGGTAAAGAGCTTTGTGAACCTAAAAGTCATATCTGAGCATCAGCTATTACTATCCTCGAAGGCAAGCTAAATTCAATTTGGTTTTAAATGTATTTTATTGCATTCCAGTTCTTCTAAAAAGGCATGGATGGTAGACCCGCCACACCTTAGTAGGTGAGCTTTGTAAGCTGCACCTCCTCCAAGAAGCCTTTCCTGATCTTCCCCTTCCCCCAAATAACTAGTGAGTTTGCTTTGCACATACCTATACACGTACATGTTGTCTACCTGGATAAAATGTAAGCTGCTGGCGGGCAGAGACTGGTTCACATCAGTCTTTGCATCCTCACAGCCCAATCCAGTGTCAGATACACAGCAGGTGCCCAATGAATGCTTTGACTGATTGCTATTGCCCAAAGAATTCATCTCTTGGTAACTAAGCTTGTCTAATCTTAGTTATGTTGATTCTTGGCCAACAGAAGCACAGTCTGTCATGGGCCCACACTCAAAAGTTTTTCCAGCCTGGTAGAACATTCTGGGGCTGGTGCCCTCCTCGCCCAGCCTTTGAGAGCCCAGGATTACCTCCACACCACTGTGAGTCACCAAAGGGAGCCTTTAGAGGAAGACTATAGACATTAGCTCTTAACTTTTCAGAGTATTTGCTCAAATAGAACATCCCATTCCCCAACCAAGCTGCACAACAGAATTTCTGTACTAACAAAATGTATACTTGTCTTCAAGGATGACAGATAAAAGAATCCTGGCAAACACAGTGATAAACACCCACCTGACAAGCTCAGAATCATGCTCATATTAAAATTCACTTCATAGCAAATCGGTTACTTCCTACCTCTGATCTTCCAAATCCCAGGATAAAGGTGATTAGTCCACGAAGCACCTGAATCGTTGCCTCTTCTCTCTCCCCAGTGGCTTTTTTTATTAAATAGTAATCTCTTATTTTAATGTTCACCTTCTCAAGGAGGCAAAGAGGATAAGCTCGATAAACAGCCTCCTGGCCCAAACAGCATGAGAAAGGGGACTCGGGCCCAACTCTCCAGCAACCAACATGCAGCCCGAGCTCTCTTCACTGAACTCATACAAGGCCTGGAATGTGGTGACAGATGTCAGGCAGCAGCAGGAGAAGGCTGTGCCACCGTGCCCTTGCTGGGACGTCCTCCTTGCTCAAGGAGAAAAACTCACAACTTCCACACAGGCACCTGTGGAAGCACCAGCTTTAACCCATTCTGTGAGTAATGCAAGAGACCACAGTGAGCCTAAGGGCACCCTCAACACCTGGGCACAGCGGCTGCCTGAAAAGAGCCTCCTGGAACAAGCAAAACTGGGAACTCAGGACCCAATTCTTCAGCCGACTAGGGAAGATATAACCCCCTCTTCCTGGCATTCAAACCCTCTCCCCCCAGCACACGGTTACTCTACTTTTCTGCCTTATCTCATATTACTCCTCTCCACGCCTTCTATGTTGGAGTCAGGAAGACCTGAGTTCAAATCTGACCTCCGATACTTACTGGCTATGTGAATCTGAGCAAGTCACTTCCTAAACACATCAACCTCAGTTTCCTCAACTGTAAAATGGGGATAAAAAGAGCATTTACCTCCCAGGGTTGTTTTATCAAATGGGATAATATTTGTAAAGGGCTTAGCACAGTTCCTGGCACATAGTAGGTTAACAGATTGTTTTGACTTATGTTTTTGTTTTTGGTGAGGCAATCAAGGGTTAAGTGACTTGCCCAGCTAGTAAGTGTCAAGTGTCTGAAGCTAACTTTTGAACTCAGGTCCTCCTCACTCCAGGGCTGGTGGTCTATTCACTGTGTCACCTAGCTGCCCCAGGTTAATAAATTAATAGAGGCTTATTTCCTTCCTTCCTCCTTTTCTTTTTCCCTCCCTCCTTTCCTTCTCCCTCCCTTTCTCCCCTTCCTCTCTTCCTTCTTCTTCCCTTCCTCTCTCCTTGCCCCCTTCCCTCCCATCTCTCTTCCTTTTCTCTCTCTCCCTCCCTCTGGCCAAAGTGAACTACTCTCTTTTTAAGAAATACATATTTAAAATTGGCATTGAAGTTCTTTTGTTTTATCACATTTATTTCCAAATATCTACCTCTCCCTACCCCTCTGTTTTGTTTACAACTCTTTGCAGCCACAAAAACCTTTGCTATTAACATTCTGATGCATGTGGGACCTCTCAATCTGTCCCTGACCCCCTTAGAGTACATGTCCAGCAGAGGGACAAAGGGGACCATTTCTCTTGTCCCTTGAATGGACATCTTCACATTTATGGTGAGGTCTTTGCAACCATCTAGCCCAACCTGTCCCAGAAAGGGGTCCCTGCTACAACCTGCTCAACAAATGGTCAGCCGGCCTCTGCCTGAAGCCACAGCCTCTGGGGGCAACCTCTTGTTCCCTGGGCCTGCAACGGCCTCCCTCTCTTTATTGTGTACATCAGACTTATCCAGAGATAGGTCACATCCCCTCTATGAACAGTGAGTTCCTTGGCCTAACTCATGCAGCAGCTTGGTGACAGAAACCCAGACTATCCAAGTCGGAAAGGACCTCAGAGGCCATCACATCTACCCCCTTGTTGTACAGATCAAATGTGATACCGTGGGTAAGCACTTTGTAGGGCTTCAAGTGCCATAAAAACCACCTGGCATCACTATTATTTACTAATCAGCTCTCCTCATTTGTGATAGAAGCCATTCCCAGACAAGCCATGCCATAGGTAGGAGTTGTAGTCTATGGAACGCGGGACTCAGAGTCATGAACACCTGAGTTCAAATCCTGCCTCAGGCACTTAACTAAGTGGGTGACCTTGGAAAAGTCACATGCCCTCTTTCCTTATCTGTAAAATAATAGTACCGACTTCCCAGAGTAATTTTGGGAATCAAATGAGTTAACCTATGTGAGGTGATTTGTCAGTCTTAAAGCACTATATAAATTCTACTTATTCCTCTATACTTAATTTTCTTGGAGGCAGCTAGGTGGCACAGTGAATAAAAGTACTTCTAGAACTTTGCTCTATAAAATTTGGATTCAGTCAAAAGGCCGCATTTAAGGATCTAGAAGGCCACATGTGGCCCCAAGGCTGTAGGTGCCCCACCCTTGTGCTAGACCTAGAATCAGGAGGACATGAGTTCAAGTCTGGCCTTGGACACTAGTGTCCCTTCTGTGACCCTGGGCAAGCCACTCTGCCTCAGTTTCCTCATCTGCAAAACAATGGGGATAATAATAGCACCCACCTCCCAAGGTTGCTTTGAGGATAGAATGAGAGGCCATTTGTCAATAACTTTGCAAACTTTAAAGCCATACACAAATGCTAGCTATTATTGCTATTATCACTAATATTACTCTATGGAATGCAGCACGGGCAGAAAAAGATAAGTGCTTTGGAGAGTTGAACAAAAGTATTAGGGTGTAAGCTCATCCTCTGAAGGTTCACTAAAAGCATCCTCAGGCCACCTCCAGCAGCAGTCAGAGCAACAGGCAAGAGATGGCCCTCATCCTGCTCCCACGTGATTTGGACTTTCTCTGCTGGGTCTCTGTATCTTGGAAACTGTTCATCCCATTTAGCTCAGAGACTCTAAGTATCTGGTAGGGAGACATGTACTTTAAAAGACCTTTAAGTTTCATGGATTATTATCATTGCCACCCCTACTATAGATGGCAAAAAGAAGCCAAGGAAGAGGAAATGATCAGTGCCATGCAGCTGAAGTGAAACTCAAACCCAGGTCTCGTGACCCTCCAGTCCATCACTCTGTTCTCTCCAACTTGTGTACCCATGAACATTTACTTCCTTGTTTGTTCTTTGGTCAGGGTCGGACTGGGACTTACTCTGGGAGGAAGCTAAGCTAAGTGTAAGATCCACAGTGCAGGTTGGAGCCTTACCCAGACACAAGGAAAAGGAAGACTGTGATAAGAAGACCCCCACTGAGGGACAAGTGAAGAGACACAAACAGGTCATGTAATCAGCACAGCTGGGAGCCAAGAGGTGTACACTGATAAGCCGAGGGGCAAGAGATGGAAAGGCACATCTGAAGAAAGGCCCCAAATCAGAGTCTGAGATGGTGAATGAGGAGACATAAGCCTGGCTCAGGCTGTGTTCAATACTGGGATAAGGATGAAATCCCACTGTTTCCCCAACTGGCTTGACTCAGCTTCCCTTTTTTTTTTTTTTGAGACAACTGGGGTTAAGTTACTTGCCCAGAGTCACAACTGGATTTGAACTCAGGTCCTCCTGACTCCAGCACCAGTATCCTATCCACTGTGCTACCTAGCTCAGTGCCCCTTCACTTAATTTTCTACAGACATATTTTCTGGCCCCAACATCCTTCCTAATAGAGTTTCCTCCCTATACTTATCAAATCATGTCCAGACAAAAACTAAGTAACATTTCTTCTTAATTATAATACAAAGTACATCATCCCTTGGCCTGGCATTCAACTTCACCAATCTGACTTAGTTTGCTTGACTGTACTTATTTAATACAAGGGAGGGCTCCACTGGGGGTGTGGGGAGACAGATAATGGTGTTTAAAAAAAGCACTGATCAAACTTGCATCCATCCACACTCTCCAGTCACTAATAACCACTTAGGAAATTGGTCTCCAGGGCAGTGCGTTTAGCAGGAAGGACTCAGTACAGTTCCCAAGGGGCTTAAATTACACTCAGAGGACACATCCTCGCTCGGTGGGATTTGGCTGTAACTGTCAGGGGCATACATTTTGCATTAGAC